>NC_092335.1:354590000-354867500 GCF_046630445.1 Rutidosis leptorrhynchoides | reverse complement strand
AAGTTAAGTAGAATGAAACAGTTATGTAACATGGTATATGATGAGGGTATAGTATGTGAATCATTACCATCATCACGTTCCATTAAAAATTCAGCATGACTTACTGTAATATAACTACGTTGGTCAGGCATCATTATATTATACTAACTCATGCTTTCCATTCCTAACACTACTCCAAAAAAATATATTCATAATTTAAACTCGAAGGTTATAGAAATTTAGAAACTAAAACAGTTTCCTTTATGATGTAACACATATAGCACGAAGAGATAAATAATTTTGGACAAGAATAGTTATGAAGATATCTTCAGAAATACTGAGGATATTTATACTGAAAGATACGATAATATCTTAGAATTTTTCAAATATCTAGAATCAAAGGATGTTGAAGAAATTTTTTCGCAAGAATTTAAAATAAGTAAGGAGCAAGGTATTCGCTAAAGATTTCATCAGATACTGAATCATCTGGATTCTTTAAGTGCAGGTTTAGTCCTTGTGATTTGTCCACAGCCTCCTTCCTAGTTTGCTCAATCTGTTTTTCAGTACCAAATTTTCTCTTTTTCTGAGCTTTTTGAACGAAAGTGAGGTTCTAGTACAGTTTGAATTCAAAGTATGATTTTGAAAGATGTAGGAATCTAAGAGTTGTAAGACCCAAATTTTTATTGTACATCAGTGTAAATATGGTGCAAAGAGTCTAGGAAGCAGTGTGTAATTAAACTGGGTCAGAATCTGTTCAGAACACTTGTGCGCTCCGCGCACACCTAAGTGAGCGCGCCGCGCACTGCTCCTGGGCACAGTTTTCTATTTTTAATTCATTTTAAATGGAGGGTAGTTTGGACTTTTCACTTGGAGCCGAGTTTATGGCCACCCGAGGACTGGTTGGGCTCATTACTTCACATTCACTAAACACATCATCTTCTTCATAAAGTAGAGAGAGAGTAGAGAGAAAAAGTAGATCTTAAAGCTTTTCAAGTGGGTTTTCACTAGATCGGGTTCAAAGCTTGTGTGTGCTCTACTCCTAGCATCTCTTTTAGTGTGTGGTAAGTCTCAAACTCGTTTTAGAGTTAATTTTTTGTTTAGTGTCTTAAAATGAGACTTAATTTGTGTTAAACCCAAGTTAGTGCAAGTTTGGGGGTTTGTGGTTTGGGTTAAAGTGTAAGAGCTCAATTAATTGTGAAAATTGGTGTTTATGAGTCTTAATTGGTTAGTTTCACTAGCACACTTTGATATTAAGTGGGTGGGTGTTATGTGGGTTTATGGATGACACCAAAATGGGTGTGTTAACCTTGAAATGGGTCAAAGGAGTCTTGGATGACCTAGGTTGCCAAATGGGTATGGAAGTGGACTAATCCTTGTGTTAATAAGTGTATTAAGACCATAATCGTTTGATGATTGTGTTTTGGCGTAATCTCGACTTAGTGTAAGGTTAAGGGTGCAAATAAGTCACATTTTTCACTATGGGTCGAGATGACACTAAGATGGCGAGTGAGTTTGTTGGCCAACTTGGATGTGTGTTTGATTATGTGCATAATGTGATAGGTACAATACGTTGAAGGTTGCAAGCTTGATCTAACATTCACCGAAAGCGTAAAGGTGAGTGGAATAATTATGCATGTAGGTATATAGTGTATTTATTTATATGCTATGGTAGTACCATAGTATGTGCGATTGTGCTATGATGTGAACCATGGAGCCGGTAGCATCATGGTATGTGTGTTATAGTGTGAACTACAGAGCCGGTAGCACTATAGCACGAGTCGTTAAAGTGTGAACAACAGAGCCGGTAGCACCAAAGTGTGAACCACGGAGCTGGTAGCACTATAAAAGAGTATGACTCAAATGCGTAGTGACGTGAACCACGGAGCCGGTAGCGTTATAGCATTTCGTATGGTGTGAACCACGGAGCCGGTAGCACCATGACGTGTGTATGGTTAACCATATAGTTTGTGTATGAGTTGCCGTATAGCATAATATATTATTTTGGTGAATATGCTAATGGTCATGCTAGTTGCGGTATTTGGAGGTGATTAGCTTATACTTGGAGTTTGTATGCTAATAGTTATTGCTAGCTATTGTACGATGTGTGTAAGTATATGCAAGTAGGTATATTATATATGTATGTGTATAATTATTGCATTCACTAAGCGTTTTGCTTACCCTCTCGTTGTTTACCTTTTTATAGGCTCCGGCATGGACAAGGGAAAAGGTATTCGTTTGGACTAGTGATCCCGCTTCGTTATGTTAGGAGAAGCTTTTTGGATGTGTTAGCTTTTGAAGTTTGACCAAGACTTGGGTAGTTTAACCCCAAACATCATGCTCATAGTGTCGTTTGGAATTTAAACTAATGTGGTCGAAACTTACATTTTGTATGAAACTCGTAATTTAGGTCGATGTGGGCCCGGTGTCGTAAAACTTGTTTTATTATTGAATCGTGTGAGTTTTACATATTATAATGTGTTGTGAAAGAGCGTAGCGTCTAAATATGTCGAGAAGTAGGAGATCATTAAATGAAAAATGTAAAATCCGGACAGAAGCTGATGCAGCTTGTGCGCGCCGCGTACAAGGGGTGTTGCGCGGCGCGCACCCCTCTGTAAAAATGTTTTTTTTTTCAGTTTTGTTGTTTACGGTTGGATGATGGGTTGGGTTGTTACAAGAGTGATGTCACATGTTAAATCTTTACTTGGATTCTGATCTGTCAAAATCAGAATATGTAATTGAATTTGTATGAAAATGGTTGCTCTTTGATGAACGGATACATATATATGTGGATGTAAGTAGTATAGTTAGTGACTGTTGAATCAGAATTAAAGAATGTACAGTGTAACATATTAATGTGAAATCTAATAACTTCTCGAGTATTACCTACCTGTTAAAATATTTTCACAATTAACAGTTTGTACAAAAGAATTTTTCATTACAATCATTATGAAAATATACGTACATATATATTTTCTTCAGATGTAATCATGGATTTAATGAATTAATATAGTATTAATCTCATTTGGTTTTCGGTTGGAACTAGAATAAATAATCTCTAAAACTTTAGAGATTACATAATCACCGAGGAATATTTCTCCAATGAAGTTATAAATCAATACTTCATCGTTGATTGTTATTGGTATTGCTCGGTGTCTATGGTGCGTATGATGTTGATGCTTGAGGTACAGATTGTGATGTTGAGGCTTGCGATGTGGATGTTGTTGGTGGTGGTACTGGTGCTGTTGGTGCTGATGCTGGTGGAGCTGTTGGCACTGGTGGTGGTGCTGGTGCTTGTAAATTTTGCACCCTATTCTCCAAAGACACTACTCGAGAACGAAGCTCGTTGACTTCTTCTATTACTCCGGGATGATTGGTGGTTGGAACAGGTGGATGAATATAGTTTAGAATTCTAGATATTATATAATCATTGCGAGATATCTTAGAAATGAGGGTGAAAATGGTGTTTCGGACTGGTTCGCTGGTAAGTACTTCAGGTTCATTACCAATAGGGCAAGTTGGTGGGTGAAAGGGATCACCTTCTTCTCTTCTCCATTGATTAAGTCGACTATGAACCCACCCCTGATTCATCCAGAATAGATGATAACTAATTAGTTGGTTCATTTTGGTTACGCTGCCTTTGGAGCTTGAGGAACTCGAGGAATCAAGTGAGAAATCCGTATCAGAACAGCTGTCAGAATACGAGGAACTCGAACTGGTTGCGGGATCCATCTTGTACAATGAGGGAAATGATTTTTGATTTGAAGTAGATTAATGGACTTAGATTGGTATTCTCCAATACATAATTTACATATGTATATATAATACCAAAATCCCATAAATTACGGAGGAATTTTTGGAAGATGCCAGGCAAAGTTTACTGTAACAGATATGCTAAGATATGAATTTATCTATACACTATCTATACAATAAATGTAGTAAGACGTGTCTAGATTAAGAACGATAAGCAGGTAATTTCCGACGAGGAATGATAAGCAAAACTTTTAACATGCAGGCACGGTCAAAGTCCAGACTCACTAATGCATCCTAACAAAGACCAGTTAGACACACTAATGCAAATTCTGGTTCGCTAAAACCAACGCTCTGATACTAACTGTGATGACCCGTCCAAATCCCTTTAGACGTAGTACATCATTCATTGATTTCATTGCGAGATATTGACCTCTATATGATACATTTTGTAAACATTGCATTCTTTTGAAAAGGTACACTATCAATTGACTATATATATCCAAGGTTTTTGACATCTGATGATTTCTACGTATAAACAATCACCATAAATAATAGTTTTTAATAATACATCCGTTGACAATTCAGTCAAAATAAGATATATGGTGATGATTTTGTGAATGCAAAGTTTTCACGAATAAAGCAGGTATGACTTCAAGCACATAGCTTGTATAACGTATAAGCAAACAGCGGAAGACTTCTAAGTACCTGAGAATAAACATGCTAAAAAGTGTCAACACAAGGTTGGTGAGTTTATAGTTTTAATATTGCGCATAATCTGTATATAAAGGTGAACCACAAGACTTTAGTTGTTTTATCCAAAACTTTTAACAAAATAATCTACGAAATTGAGCACCCTGATAACTAAACTTAAAATATATATATAATAAGTACCCCTATTTTAACATACCTGCAACCAACATGTACAATAAACACAAACCGACGTGTACTAAACTCAAATAGCATACGTCCGTTTTATATTTTAGGTTAGGGCTTCTAGCTTGGAATTGACGGGGATGTCAAGCCCTATGGATCCATATACAACTATTCGCGCCCACCAGTTCTTATAACCGGCAACTACTAGTTACCAAAGCTAAGGGATTTTCGGTTCAAACTCAGTGTAGAATTAAATATGTACTTGTGTCCATTGCGTATAAAATAAAGTGCATGTATTCTTAGCCTAAAAATATAGATTGCAAAAGCAATTAAAAAGGGATCTATAAACTCACCTTGAGTGCACTTGACAATTCACAAGAAAAGAGTAGTCGAATTACAATCGTCGAGTAATGGAACCTAAATGTACCATTATATAGTTACACACTTATGTTTCAAAAGACAGACTCACAGTACAGTTGTCCTATTGATTAGACCGACGCCATTGTATAGTAAAAGTCAACACATAAGTCAACTAGTCAAGCAAGTCAATAAAAGTCAAACTTGGTCATTTTGGTTAACCTAAGTCAACTACATCAGTAGTTCATTTCAATCATGTCACAAAGCCAAACCAAGGTCAATTCATGAGTTTCACACATTCGTTTAGCCAATTAACATTTACTAGTTTAGCTATCTTACGTTTTTGCAACGGTCATGCAATCGGACAAGTATAGTTCACAAATGACACATCAAACAATTATGAGAAGCTCCAAATCATAACTTCATGTCATAATCTTTCTAAAATGACCAAGCACGCTATCATACGATTCATAGAACTTACGTAGCATGCAAAACATTCAAGTTCAGTTTCTGTTTGCGCAACAGTATCATTTTAATTCTCATTTAATTTAAAAAATAGCAATTAAAAAACGGCCAAATGGAGATGGTTCTTAACACCTCAAATTATCATTGGTAAATAGATCAAAGAAAATCATGTAGCCGATTTGTACAGTTTTTACCAACAAATCGGATTTTCTGATTTAGCCAGAATTCAGACCTTTAGTTTTGGCGCGCATACAACACACATTAAATAAGACTTTCAGAGCCAGACATCCAAACAAGATATTCTAATAAATATACATTTAAGAATATATCAGAAGCACAAAGTCCAATTCAACTTCTGCTTTATGCTAGACAATTATTTGTTCAAAATAGACAGATTCGATCCCATTCAGGTAGCCGTTCCGGGTTCGAATATACAAGCATCTATAAAATATTAGCATGTGAAGTCTAAATGAACTATCAAGTACTAATCATTCACTCTACATAATACAAAAGCTTAGTTAGAAAAAAGCATGTTAAATGGTTGTTTGGTCCATGAACACTTCACTAGTCAACACGTGTAACACGAACATTCAAGTAATCATAAAACGACTTTTAAAAATTGATTACTATGATATCGCAGTCCGTTTTATGTATTAATGTATGTATGTGGTTGATGGAAGATAATAATCATGCAAGTGTATTATATAAAGTTAAAACTAATACTGTAGTAAACAATATAAAATAACTCACACGTTTTTAAACAAAAGAACAGCCACTTCTTTGGTATTTTATTATCGACAATTTTTAACGGAGTGGTACATCGTGTTCTGTTATTAATCAGTTACGGTTAAAAGTCTCAATAAAAATCCCAAATTTTTATATTTAAAACATATATTTATTTTGGTCATTAACTGTGTAAAATCAGTCATAAAAAGTGGATCGATTATTAGCGCTCAATCCCAAGTAAAATACACGGAGTATTAAAACTCAACCTAAGGTATTTAAGTATATTTTTAGCAAACTTTAAATTTATATAACTTAATTAGGGATCAACGTTATTATTTTCTTCTTTTAAAATCATTCTACCGACCCCTTATGAATTGTCATTATCATTATCATTATCATTATCAAATTAATCAAATATATATATATATATATATATATATATATATCCATATTAAATTGGTCCCACTCAAATAACATACAAATCTTTGAAATCGTGAGAAGAAGAAAATAAAAACAACTAGTAGGCCACCATCCATTTCTTTAATTGCATTACCTAGCCTTCACATGGCTTAAGAAAAGGATCTAGCTAATATTTGTTATCTCTACATCAAGTGAATGTGGCCATGTTATTATTATTCGAGTTCCAATAGAAAATATAAACAATATAATATTGTTTCTTGAGTTATTATATATACATACATACATACATACATACATACATACATACATACATACATAAATACATACATACATACATACATACATACATACATACATACATACATACATACATACATACTGTGATGGCCCGTCAAGTACCCTTAACAGCTCTGTCAATTGGTCCAACAACTTGATCATAACTCTAAATGAATTTAATAAATAACATTGCATTCTTTATTTAAAAATGATTTCCAATAAAGGAAACCTACCAAAGTATATAAGTTTAGAAAAACCAACATCAGTACTTAATCAAAAGTTGACCAAAACAAAGCCAACAAACGCCCACAATAATGTAATCAAAATAGAATGCAAGTTTTAAAGTTTAATAAAATCTGCCAACATGATTGCAGACTCTCTAGCCCAGCGAAAACATGCGAGTAAACTGTCAACAAAAATGTTGAGTAAATTATAAGTTTTAAATGATGTATAAGCTTTAGACCACAAGATTTCAAATATTAGAAAACATTAAAATATTATTCCATTAATCCATGAGTCACCTGGTAACCACTTAACCATTTCCATACTCTTACCAACAACACTATACACTGAACATGTGTATCTTCAAAAATTAATTAAGTACTAATACATTCCGATTATAAATTGCTAGCGCGACTAGCTCGAAATGGGACTGTCAAGCCTGATAGATCTATCCATATGATTCACGTTCACCATTAGAAACCAGTGATTACAGTTACCAGACTAGCGAATATTCTCGTTCAACTCATAATGAATAATTTAAATTAATTTCCACTTGTGTCTAAACATAAAACAAAAATTGCATGTAATCTCATCCCAAAAAATACTTTAAAATAGTATGTAAAACGGGACTATAACTCACCTTAAAGCAAATGAAGCAAAGAAACAGAAATGCAAACAGCAAAGGTAAAGTGATCAAGAATGATCACAACTCCGACCTAAAAATAATGATAACCATAGTACTTGTTGCAGTAAAGCAAGTAAATAAAAATAATGATAACCATAGTACTTGTTGTAGTAAAGCAAGAATGATAACCATAGTACTTGTTGTCGTAAAGCACAGAACATCACTCGGTATGATTCGGTATGATCAGGACAGTGTATAACACATACTTTCTATTTTTAGAAATTTTCTATTTTTAGCAAGTTTCCATTTTTAGAAAGTTTTTATTTTAGGAAAGTTTCTATTTTAGGAAAGTTTCTATTTTTGAAAATTTTCTATTTTTAGAAAGTTTCTATTTTAGGAAAGTTTTTTTAATTACAAAAGTCAACAAAAGTCAACAAAAGTCAACAAAAGTCAACCAAAAGTCAACCAAAAGTCAAAGTCAACCGAAAGTCAACTCAAAAGTCAATCTTGGTCAAACTTAGTCAACATTGAAATTTAAATTGTAAATTATATTAATAATATAAGTTATAATACTATTTAAAATAATATTTGTATAATCATGTCATATCATAAGTTTAATTGAATTAAATCGAATTATAAAGTTAATATAAGTTTAAATGATATAATAGATATAACATAAGTACGTAATTAATTAATTAAATATTAATCATATCATAAGTATTATAAGTTAATAATGAATTATTAATCATAATATAAGTATCTTGAATTAATTATGAAATGTTACACATATCATAAGTATTTTAATATAATTATTAAACCATAAGTATTTAATAATAAAATTGTATTATAATTAAATAATAACTAAGTCTTATAAAAAATAAATAAATAAATAATTAACCTTTATTATAAGTCTTGATACAATAATCTCATAACATAAGTTTTATGCATATACTTATCATAAGTATTTCATTAATAATAAATGTATTATTAATCATAAGTTTAATTATAAGAATAATTAAATCATAATGTAATTATTAAATGATATAATAAATATATTTCATAAGTATTAATTAAAAATAATTACTTTTATATCATAAGTAATTTAATTATAATGAAAATCATTATCTATAACCTACGTTTCAATTTCATAACCATAAGTTTAATTAAAAGTTCGTCGGGTCATAACTTGAGCCTCGGGTGTCGGTTTTTGACGAATTTTATATATATCCTCGTCCAACCAACCATCCCAACACCTTAGAACACTCAAGAACACCCTATTATCAGTTCATGGGGTTGTTAAGAACAGCCATGAACTAAATTTTTCTTTAATCTGTTCCAAAACTTGTTTTAGCAATTCTGGGTGATCTGTGGTTCGGATTTCGATGACCCGAACATGAATGTTCATCCCATTATCAATACTAACCTAATGGAACACCCTAAAGACTCCAAGTATGTCCACAAAGTCGGACCAAACCTGGTCTTACAAGATATCACATTTCAATCTCATCAAAACCCTAAATCGAGCATAACTTTTGATCTGTAACTCGAAACAACATGAATCCAAAGCCTAAAAATATGTACTTGATGAGAGGAACTCGTTTATAATATTTAATTAACTAAAAACATCTGTTAAGTATAATGATTTTAAACAAAAAGCTATTGTCCACATTTGATCAAACCGAAAACATACATAATCGAGCATTTCTACGCATCAAATCAATAATACAACAACATACAATTACTATAGCATCAAAATAAGATCATAATAAGTAAAGAAAATTAGAAATGAAAAATCTAGGGTTTGTGATTATACCCTAATCGAAAAATAAATTATATGTACGCGTAGAGGATGACGAGAGGAATCCGTTAATGTAAGAAGCCCTAAATTACAAGCTTGATTTTGATTGAAGATGATGATGAGAATGGTGATGGTGGTGACAGCTACAATGGGAGAAAAGAGGAGAGGAAAAAAAATGTAATGTTTATGTTAAATGAGGAAGTAGTGGTGTTTTAGATTAAATGAACACTAGTTTGCAAAAGTGACAAAACACTCACCTCCCTAGGGAGTTTTTGGCCCAAATTAGCAAGGGGTTGGGCCCCATTGGTCCAAATTTGATAAAATGTATGATAGCTTGTGGCCCGAATGCCCGAACGAAGCCCGATTCGCGAAAACGCCATTACGCGATTAAATCTTCGGAGGCATCACGCACACGCGAAAAATAAAATATAGAAATACTTTATATACTCATATGATATAAAAATATCATAAATAAAATATTTTGGATTCAAAAATCTCAAAAGTCTAATTGTTGGTTTGAAAACCGAAATGATTCACCGGATAGAAATCCACGATAAGTAAAAACGTACAATTTAAATACGAATACATATATTCATATAACACATATTAAGAATATATTATTACTAAAATAATAATATAAGTCGTAGAAATGACGTGGCATGAATATCAATTAACAGACGTTAAATACTAATCGGAAAAAGATAACGGAAAATGTAGGGTCGTGAAACATACATACATATATACATACATACATATATACATACATACATATATACATACATACATATCTATTTACAATTAATTGTTCATGAATCGTCGGAAATAGTGGAAGGATAATTGAATGAATGAAAACATTTCAAAAATTTCGAGACTCAACTTAACGGACTTTGCTTATCTTGTCGAAAATATTAATTCATATGAAGATTTAACTTTAATATAAGTCAAAATTTTCCAGATCGTGACAGAAATAATGATATCCTTAGCTTTGACTTTACTCACCAAGATAACTTTCATGGACGGTGGTGGGGTCAATGTAGGTCTGACAAACTTATTTTTTAAGTCCTTTTTACCCTTAACTATCTTGGCAAAAGTGTTTGGAAAGACAGCTTCAGGATCAGTTTCAATAGTAGGTGTGACGACCCAAAAAATTTCGACTAATTTTAAATCAAACTCTCGATACGATATAATAATGTTGACACGTTAAGAAAAGTCTGTTAGGTTGAGTCTCAAAATTTTTGAACTGTTTTCATATATGCATTTACCCTTCAAGCATTTTCGACGATTCACGAACAATTAATTATAAATAGATATGAGTGTATATATACATATGTATATATATAAATAATAATTGAAAATATAATTTGATATATTATATGTTGTTGTTATTAAAATTAATTATGATATAATAATAATTATTATATAAACTCATCTATATAAATAAAGTATACTAAATATATATTTTGTGATTTCGAATCTATTTAGTAAACAACAGTAACATTCAATTGTCATTCGATCAATATTAAGCAAGTTAACTTCGAACTTATGTGATTTTAAAATAAACGGTGATCCGAAAATGAGTTATATAAATTATAGTCTTATTAGAAATGTATTTGTGATCTAATTATTAAATTTTAATTTTTTTTATATATCTCACCTGAGATCGATCGCGGACAGTGATTTAATTTGAGATTTTTCTGTGTACTTTTATTTGCCACTGAGTAAACAACGGAGCACGATATATTACCCCATGATAATTGTCGGCACAAAATTTCATTATTGAGTCTGCTAACTTTTGATTTACTGTTTCTATTGCATTACGCATGTTAAATAATAAATACTATTATATTATATATAGGTACGTTTTAAAATTTGTCTATTACCAAATTTGAATGAAGAATTATTGTGTTTTTGGATTCAATGCAACTTTCTGTTATATGTCTACTCATCTTTATCTATCTTTATGTATATAATATACATATATATACATACAATATGAGACCCGTGATCACCACCACTATCATCAACTATTCTAATATTGAATTCATGAGATTTACTGTTTGGTATTCTTGTTTTCTCATAAACTGAATCTCATTTATATTATATATACAATAATTGCATTAAACCATAAACCCACTTGCCAATTGGTGAATTCATTCCTTTCCTTTGTCTCATACAGAACCCATCACCACTCCTACAGTCAACAACTGACCACCACTTCACTATGAAAACCACCATCATCAAACCTACTTCTCAATCGCCACCACCTTCTCTATATATATGTATACACCCGTATCCTTATCACGTTCAACCACCTTCGATCATCATTACACCCCACCACTCGGCCATCACAAATTTATGTTTTAATTCCTGTCTGATTGAACCCATGTCAAACACTCATCAAACATGCTTTTGTTTCTTCTTCGCACAGACCCTCAAGGCCAACACCACTTGTCATCTTTCTGATACTATTTTGATTCATCAAGAATTCAAGATCACCTTCACTATCCTTTGAACTCTACCACCTGACCTTCCTATTTTGCTTCTCCTATTCGAACGAACATAAAACCAACTCAAACGCGGTTGTGAATTACTACTGTGATTTCATGATTGTTGCTCTAGATCAAAATAAACATGCACAATATTAGTTGTTGCTTGATGATGAGCACCACCACTTGTTGCTATCAAAACTGCTACGATTGTCTCTTGTTGCAACCGAATCCAAAAACGCACCCAACAACACCCTTTAGCTACTGTTTTGTTGCTGCTCTTGCTCCTATTTCAACCATCAAATCACACAACCACCTTGAGAAAATCACCATGCTACCTTCACTTCTATAACCCTATTACTATCACTGTTCAGCCAGAAAAGATGAAAAGGTAACAATATGAGGAAGATGATATAGACGTTTTTTTTTTTTCATTTTCCTTTCTCTGTGGCCGAAAGCTATTATATTGAAATCATTTAGATTGCTTTATAATTCTGTTTATTGTAGGGCCAAACCCTAAACCCACTTTTAAAGTTATCACATGCCAGAATCATTTTAATTCTTCTAAGTCCTATGTTCTTGAACTACCCATCATTTAATTTGATTGAATCCATCGGTTTACTGGATCCCATCAACTGGACTGCCATATTAGGCCCAAGATTAACCAACACTTATATCATTATTGTTCTGTTGGTTGTAAATCGTAAACTAAAGGCCCAATAACATTACATGCCCAATAGAGTAACGATGATGATTATAGTTGGACGATAACGAAATAATAATGGGAGGATGTGGACATGATGATGTTAATATAATGATGAGCGTATGATAATGAACACATAGATGATGGAAGTGATAATGATATAGATGATACATAAAATCACAATGGGTTTAGTGATGATTATGATGGCCACGATTATGATGATGGTATATGGTTATGATCATGATGAATAGTAACGTGAATGATGATGGATCGACTATTGTTTTTGTTTCGGTCATGAACCCAAACCAAATAACCACCACTGAATACCATCACCCATAAACGATCACCAATATCTTTCTGCAACCGCTACAGTATTCGTTTCTTTTTCCTGCTCGCAACTTGTTTTCTATTTAATCCTTGTACTGCCGTTCGAAGAATCCTGTTGCCAAACCACCGCAACAGATTTGTTGAGTTAAATGATACATGGGTTATTTATTTTAGGCTATTTGTGGATCCAATTAAATGGACTTTATCTTGGGCTCCCCTTTAAATTAAATGGACTTCCTAATAGGTTATGATATCATGATGCAATAATAAAAATGATACATGAAGAATGATGATGATAGCGGGTATTATTATGGTGAACACGATTAAGAGTATAATGATGATAGAATGATTATTATGATGCGAATTAGAACAATGACGATTTGGAGGGTATAATTTCTATTTCCATTAGTAATATAATTATTATTATCATTTTTATTATTATCATTATTAGTATTAGTATTATATACATAAGTATAATTATTATTATTATTATTATTATTATTATTATTATTATTATTATTATTATTATTATTATTATTATTATTATTATTATTATTATTATTATTATTATTATTATTATTATTATTATTATTATTATTATTATTACTAATATTATTACTAATATTATTATTATTATTAAAAATTTATAAGTATAAAAGATGTTAATTATGATTAAATTTGAATATATGAAAATGTTAATAAAAGATTATATAGTTAGAATTATGGAAGAAGATTAAAATTATATTAATACATGTACGATAAAGATTATGATTATGAATTAGAACTATATAGTTCATAATTATAAGTTAGGAATTAGACACGAAGATTATTATGACTATTAATATTATTTTAGTATTAACACGATTCTAAGATTATTATTATTATTATTATTATTATTATTATTATTATTATTATTATTATTATTATTATTAACAGTAGTACTAGTATTATCATTAAGAATACTATTAGTAGTATCATTATCATAAAAATTATCCCTCTTATTAAAACTATCATTTTATATAAAAACTATCATTTCTAGTATTATTATTATTATTATTATTATATTATCATTCTTATTAGTATTATCATTTTTATTATTATATTTATTTAAAGTATAACTATTATTATAATTTTCATTTTTATTAAAACTACCATTTTTATTAAAAATTATCATTATTATTATTATATTATAACAAATAAATATTTTGTACATAAAATATAGTTATATTACCTATAATTATATATTAAACATATTAACATATATATAGTATATAACTTAATATATAATATATAAAAAAAATCTAGTACAAATTCTATATAAACTATAACAACAAATATATATAAATATTATATAATTAATAAATGAACTCGTGATTTCCATTATATGTTTTAATAAGGTATACAATTTATATATGTTCGTGAATCCGAGACCAACTCTGCATTGTTCAGTTTCGTCATATGTATTTTTACTATAAAATACAGTATTGTGAGTTTCATTTGCTCCCTTTTTAAATGCTTTTGCAATATATTTTTTTGGGACTGAGAATACATGCGCTGCTTTTATAAATGTTTTACAAAATAGATACAAGTAATCGAAACTACATTCTATGGTTGGATTATCGAATCGAATATCACCCTTTTTAGTCTGGTAATCTAAGAATTAGGGAACAGAAACCCTAATTGACGCGAATCCTAAAGATAGATCTATTGGGCCTAACAAACCCCATCCGGGTTAAGGATGCTTTAGTACTTCGATTTTATCATGTCCGATGAGAGTCCCGGAATGATGGGGATATTCTAGACGCACTTTGTTAATGTCGATTACTAGGTGTTAACCATATGAATAATTTTTAAATCACGGGTTACGCGTATTATTTTGTACTCGGGTTAAGTGTACAATTAAATATCTGGAAATCTTGTGGTCTATTAAAATGATGAAAATGAATTATTATGATAAACTTATGAACTCACCAAACTTTTGGTTGACACTCGAAAGCATGTTTATTCTCAGGTATGAAAGAAATCTTCCGCTGTGCATTTGCTCATTTTAAAGATATTACATGGAGTTGTTCATGGCATATTTAAGTCAGTACCTCGCAATCGAACCAAATGTTGAAGACTTCGTCCAGATGGATTAGGACGGGGTGCTTCAGTTGGTATCAGAGTGGTGGTCTTAGCAAACCAGGCCATGCATTAGTGTGTCTAACTGATGGTTGTTAGGATGCATTAGTGAGTCTGGACTTCGACCTTAGCTGCATATTATAAGTTGTATTTATCATTCCTAGTGGAAAATTACCTGCATATCATTCCTAAGTCTAGACATGTCTTACTGCATTTATTGCATAGATAGTGTATAGACAGATTCATATCTTAGCATATCTGTTACTATAAACTTTGTCTGACAGCTTCCGAAGATTCCTCCGTAACTTATGGGATTTTGGTATTATATATACATAAGTAAGTTATGTATTGAAGAATACAGAACTAAATCCTATAATCTATTTCCTATCAAAAATCCTTTATCTGACCGTGCAAGATGGATCCCGCAACCAGTTCAAATTCCTTGGATTCCGACAGCTATTCCGATATAGATTTCCACTCGAGCTCCAAAGACAGTGTAACCGGAATGGATCAACCGATCAGTCATCATCAATTCTGAATGAATTGGGGATGGATTTGTAGTCGACTTAATCAATGGAGACGGGAAGAAGGTGATCCCTTCCACCAACCGATTTCACCTCTTGGCAAAGAACCTGAAGCATTACCGGCGAACCTATCCGAAATACCATTTTCACCCTCATCTCCAGAATAGCTCGCAATGATTACATAATATCTACCATTCTAAATCTTATTCATTCCCTTGTTCAAGTCGCCAATTATCCCGGAGTAATGGAAGAAGTCAACGAACGTCGCCCGCGAGTTGTGGCTTTGGTGAATATGGTGCAAAACTTACTAGCTTCAGCAACATCACCGGCACCAATAATACCACCAACAATACAAGCCTCAACATCTGCATCACAAGCCTCAACATCACAATCTGTACCTCGAGCATAATCCTCGTTCTACATACTGTTCTACATCATTTATCTTCGTTCTTCATGGCGATTATATAATCTCTAATGTTTTAGAGATTATGTACTCTAGTTCTAACCATAAATTAGATGAGTTTAATATCATATTAACTCATTAAATCCATGATTACATTTGAAGAAAATATATATGTACGTATATTTTCATAAAGATGGTAATTAAAAGTTCTCTTGTACAAACTATTAATGATGAGAATATTTTAACGAGTAGGTAATACCCTAGAAATATTTAGATCTTACATTAACATGTTACACTATACATTCTTCAAATCTGATTCAACATTCATTTACTATCCTACATACAACCACAGATATATGTATTCGTTCACCAAAGAATAACCATTTTCATCCCAATTCAATTTCATATACAAGTTTCTGCCGATCATATCCAAGTCAAGATTTGACAAGTGGCATAATGGAGAAAATAATGAATAAAAAAATTTATTAGTAACCAATTAATTAATTACATAAAATTTCTTCATCATCTTCTAATCTTAAATATTTTAAGATTATATATTGGACTATTGGACTATTGGACTACTAACATTGGACTACTAACCTTGAACAATTAAAAAGTATTAAAAGAGTAGAAAATATAAATTATAACACATTTTGGTTTAAAGATCGTTAATAAGCTACATCTTCTATAACTTCTTCAAGTTTGCCACTTGATTCTATCTTAAACATCCTTTGTATCTTGACGATTACCATCAGCGTTTAATCATCTAAAAACACAATTCTCTTGAAACCACCTCGGATTGATAACCGATGATTCAGATATGGTAGCACTAAATGCAGAGGAAACAGCAAAATTGTAAATGGTCTAAACGGCTAAAAGTTTGATAATAAAGAATGGAATGTTGGGAATGCTTGATAGAAAATTTGGTACTGCAAAACGGATGGAGCTAACCATGAAGGGGACCAAGGACAAATACAAGGACCGAACCCTATATTCAAAGAATTCAGATAATTCTGTATCCGATGAAATCTTTAGAGAATATCTTGCTCCGTACTCATGTTAAATCTTGTGGAAAATCCTTCTTCATCAACCTTCGATCTTAGAAATTCTGAAAATATCATCATAAATATCTTCGATATTTCTGAGAATATTTTCATAAATATTATTTTTCGAAATTATTAATCTCTTCGTGCTATCCGTGTTACATCATAAAGGAAACTATTTTAGTTTCTAAATTTCTTTAAAATTCAAGTTTAAACTATGAATGATTTCTGAAGAAGTGTGGGAATTGAAGCATGAGTTAGTATAATATAATGACGTCAGGCCAATGTGGTTATATTACAGTAAGTCATGCTGAAATTTCTAATGGAACATGATAATGGTTCACAGATCATACCCTCATCATGTACCATGTTACATAACTCTTTCATTTTACTTAACCTCCGAACATATCAAGAAAATATATTCTAGATAGTTCTATCTTCCGTGATATCTGGTAATTTACCAAATCAAATCGTGCTATTACGTTCCTTCTTACTTAGAACATTATGATCATTCGAAACTCTACATCTACGAATTCTGGACCATTATTCGCTCGGTTTATAGTCGGGAAGAGAAAACAAGAGCATGGAGCTCCGAAATATAAAGGAAAATATAAAGCCGATCACAAACACATAAATTACAAACCGTGTATATCAATGCGGATAGCAATATAAATACACGGGAGAATGAAAAACAATATAACCCCAAGGTAATAGTAGAAGTTAACAGATTCCTCCTGTGGTAGATGAAAAAGGAGGAAGACATAAGCGATTGTCAGGATAAGGATAAGGATCAATACTGGATTAAGCATTTTTACAATCTTTAGGGGTATGGATTAAGGAAGAGAGTATAAGAATGGTGAGAATAATAAAACGGAAGAGGTAAATTTATAATGGAAACATCCGACAGAGAAATCGAGGCAGATGACCGCATTTAATTAAAGAGATCCTAATTTCCTTAATCACTGACGAATCAAATCTTATATAGATAACGAAGATTTTCTTTGAAATCCCTTGAATTCCGGAATTCAACCATGACTAGTCAAAGGTTATGATGAAGCTTGTTTTTCTCATTTCACTATTTAGTGATAGCTTCATTCGTACTCTTCAAGTAATCAAATTGTCTTATTCATATTACTCAATGATGATAAAACTCTATTTATCAACTCATATTCATCATGAAAACATCCTTATTGTTAGCCATGATGACCTCGATCAAATTTCGGGACGAAATTTCTTTTACGGTTAGGTACTGTGACGACCCTAAAAATTTCGACTAATTTTAAATCAAACTCTCGATATGATATAATATTTTTGACACGATAAGAAAAGTCTGTTAGGTTGAGTCTCAAAATTTTTGAACTGTTTTCATATATACATTTACCCTTCGACCATTTCTGACGATTCACGAACAATTAATTGTAAATAGATATGTGTGTATATATACATATGTATATATATATAATAATTGAAAATATAATTTGATATATTATATGTTGTTGTTATTAAAATTAATTATGATATTATGATAATTATTATTTAAAAATCATCTATATAAATAAAGTATACTAAATATATATTTTGTGATGTCGAATCTATTTAGTAAACGACAGTAACATTCAATATTAAGCAAGTTAAATTCGAACTTATGTGATTTAAAAATAAACGGTGATCCGAAAATGAGTTATATAAATTATAGGCTTATTAGAAATGTATTTGTGATCTAATTATTAAATTTTAAATTTTTTTTATATATCTCACCTGAGATCGAGCGCGGACATTGATTTAATTTGAGATTTTTCTGTGTACTTTTATTTTCCACTGAGTAAACAACGGAGCACGATATATTACCCCATGATAATTGTCGGCACAAAATTTCATTTTTCAGTCTGCTAACTTTTGATTTACTGTTTCTATTGTATTACGCATGTTTAATAATAAATATTATTATGTTATATATAGGTACGTTTTAAAATTTGTCTATCACTAAATTTGAATGAAGAATTATTGAGTTTTTGGATTCAATGCAACTTTCTGTTATATGTCTACTCATCTTTATCTATCTTTAAGTATATAATATATACATATATACATACAATATGAGACCCGTGATCACCACCACTATCATCAACTATTCCAATATTGAATTCATGAGATTTACTGTTTGGTATTCTTGTTTTCTCACAAACTGAATCTCATTTATATTATATATACAATACTTGCATTAAACCATAAACCCACTTGCCAATTGGTCAATTCGTTCCTTTCCTTTGTCTCATACAGAACCCATCGCCACTCCTACAGTCAATAACCGGCTACCACTTCACTATGAAAACCACCATCATCAAACCCACTTCTCAATCGCCACCACCTTCTCTATATATATGTATACACCCGTATCCTTATCACGTTCAACCACCTTCGATCATCATTACACCCCACCACTCGACCATCACAAATTTATGTTTTAATTCCTGTCTGATCGAACCCATGTCAAACACTCATCAAATATGCTTTTGTTTCTTCTTCGCACAAACCCTCAAGGCCAACACCACTTGTCATCTTTCTGATACTATTTCGATTCACCAAGAATTCAAGATCACCTTCACTATCCTTTGAACACTACCACATGACCTTCCTATTTTTCTTCTCATATTTGAATGAAAAGAAAACCATCTCAAACGCGGTTGTGAATTACTACTGTGATTTCATGATTGTTTCTCTAGATCGAAATAAACATGCATAATATTAGTTATTTCTTGATGATGAGCACCACCACTTGTTGCTATCAAAACTGTTACGATTGTCTCTTGTTTCAACCGAATCCAAAAACGTACCCAACAACACCCTTTAGCTAATGTTTTATTACTGCACTTGCTCCTGTTTCAACCATCGAATCACACAACCACCTTGAGAAAATCACCAAGCTACCTTCACTTCTATAACCCTATTACTATCACTGTTCGGCCAGAAAAGATGAAAAGGTAACAATATGATGAAGATGATATAGACGTTTTGTTTTTTTTTCTTTTTCCTTTCTCTGTGGCCGACAGCTATTATATTGAAATCATTTAGATTGCTTAATAATTCTGTTGATTGTAGGACCAAACCCTAAACCCACTTTCAAAGTTATCACGTACCAAAATCATTTTAATTCTTCTAAGTCCTATGTTCTTGAATGACCCATCATTTAATTTGATTGAATCTATCGGTTTACTGGATCCCATCAACTGGACTGCCATATTAGGCCCAAGATTAACCAACACTTGTATCATTATTGTTCTGTTGGTTGTAAACCGTAAACTAAAGGCCCAATAACATTACATGCCAATAGAGTAACGATGATGATTATAGTCGGATGATAACGAAATAATAATGGGAGGATGTGGACATGATGATGTTATTTTAATGATGAGCGTATGATAATGAACACATAGATGATGGAAGTGATAATGATATAGATGATACATAAAATCACAATGGGTTTAGTGATGATTATGATGGCCACGATTATGATGATGGTATATGGTTATGATCATGATGAATAGTTATTTGATTGATGATGGATCGACTATTGTTTTTGTTTCGGTCATGAACCCAAACCAAATCACCACCACTGAATACCATCACACATAATCGATCACCAATATCTTTCTGCAACCGCTACAGTATTCATTTCTTTTTCCTGCTAGCAACCTGTTTTCTATTTGATCCTTACACTGCCGTTCGAAGAATCCTGTTGCTAAACCACCGCAACAGATTTGTTGAGTTAAATGATACATGGGTTGTTTATTTTAGGCTACTTGTGGATTCAATTAAATGGAATTTATCTTGGGCTCCCCTTTAAATTAAATGGACTTCCTAATAGGTTATGATATCATGATGCAATAATAATAATAATGATACATGAAGAATGATGCTGATAGCAGGTATTATTATGGTGAACACTGAAGGTATTTCGTATGCCCGAGAGATGTATTAAATTAATGTGGCTAACATGTTATGATCCAAGTCGGGTCATACCCAATAACAAACTTACCAACACCTTATTCGTATTTGATCTTAGCGATTAGATCGTTGATTAAATACGCGACACTTGAACTTTAAGAAAAATGGTTTTCTGAAATATTACTTGATGTGTATATATATAAATTATGAAATAATTTATATAACATGGATTTAATTATTTATAGGTTAAATAATTAATCAAATTATGTTACATTTTATAAAATTAGATTTATAAATGTTGTACCCATAATAAATAAAATGGAAGTAAATAAAATGGAAGTTTTATAAAATGTATTTTATAAAATCATTGTATAAAAGAAAACCATGTTATTTATGAAGTGGGAAGTGGCATGGGAGTTTGAGTTCTTGTGTTCATGAACTTGTGCTTTTGACCACTTTGTTTTCCCATATATCCATATGTACATGCCTAGCTCTCTTGGAGACACAACACACTTGCAAACACATCAAGTAAAGTGAAAAAAAATTCTGCTTCTCCTTTTTTTTGCAGCTGTCCGAATTTTTTGGCCACAAAAAGAAGGTGTTCTAGCTATTTTGCAAGTATATTCAAGTGTCTAAAATCCTAACCAAATTATAGAAGGTGTTGGTGAAAAGTTTGGGGTATAACAACTTGAGGTTTCATCCATTTGAAGCTACATTCATTATCATTCCTTCTAGTTGCTGCTGACCAGAATTTTGGGTGCAAAAGGAAAGGGTTTTAAGCTTAGTTTTAAAGCGATTAAGTGTCTTAAATCCAAACTCAATTAAGGGTAGTGTTGGTGTAATAAAAGCTTGGAGTTTGTCATCTTCACTTTCATCCTTCTTGCACCAAATCAGCCCTCAACAAACTTGAGGAGGTATAACCTCTAAACATCATTTTATTTTGTAAGCATATTTCATAACTTGATCCTACTTGGGATTTGACTTTAATTGGTTAAAGATTAACAAGTTTAAATTGGTAATTACATGCTTCCGCTTTGTTTTAATTCTTAAATGATTTTAAGACTCTTGAGACTTGTTAAATCCCAACAATGGTATCAGAGCCGAAGTTGTTAAAATATGCTTCAAGATGTTGTTTTAAACCCACTATATTTGCAATCTATGAACATGCATGAAAGTAGATTGCAAAAACAAAAGGGTTTGGGTGGGTTTCTTGATTAGGCCGAATTCAAAGGAGGTTCCAAAAGGGTTTGGGACTTGCCATTTGGTTCATATTTGTTGATATATTAATGTTCACAATCATAGCCATGACCTTGTGTTTAGTTGTATGTTTGGTTGATTTAATTCATTCATTTGGTTTGTAATAATATTTATTCAATTGTTTTGTAATAATATTATTTTGGTTATGTAATTTATTTTATATTTGGTATGTAAAATAGATTAGGTTGTATTTCATTTTCTAGACAAAATGTATTAGGATATATTTTGTAAAAAGATGAAGATACAAGATGAAGACTTGGAAGAACATAAGAAGAAGCATTTGGATGCAAGATTAAGTGAGAGATTTAAAATCTCCTACTTTGTGTTATAACCCCTTAACCGGTGGCATTTGTTTTCGGCTAAACAAATGTCTACCAAATTGGCTTGATTGTGAACATATTTGTCTTGCATGCATGATTGTTTATTGTGTTTGTATGTTTGGTTGCTACAAGTAAATCACAAGTCAACAAAAAGCAAACTGAAAATTTAATTGGTTAAATTAAACATTCTTAACGACATGCAAAATGACAATTTAATTGGTTAAATTAAAAATGGCTAAAAGGATATTAATAAACAGTTATTAAGAATATAATAAGGATCATATATATAAAATGGTTTATATCATGTAATTGGCTAAAATTACAAGACTTGAAAATGGATTTCAAATGAACCATACACTAAATGCATGTTGGTGTATGGCATAAAAGTTTTCTTAAACTAGAAATAATGGAAACTTAAAATCCCTTATTAACAAGGCAAACAAGTTAAACGCCATCCTTTTGTGTGACACTTAAAAATATTAGAGAACTCATAATGGGATAAAGGTCACCTAACCATTATGAACAAACTAATATGATTAAGGTAAATTTCGCACACTTGTGGGATAAAGGTCACCTAACCACTTGTATGTTAAATTTACACGTTTACACAAGTAGGACGACTTGATTTGGGAATCATGAACTTAGGATCACCGAAGCATGAGGAACAAATAGGCGTTGATGGGATAAATATGCCATGCAAAAGGATTGCATGATCCCATAACTTAGAAGTTACAAAAGGATTGCAATTGTCATATAATGACTACCTAGCTAAATCAAATGACGGGATAAAGGTCACCTAACCAAAATTTAGTTTACCGTTGGATTCTAAAATTTAATAAATATCAATTGGATTTAAGGGTATTGATTGTTAAATTAAAATTAATACTCAAACAACTTTGTTAAATTTTGTAGATGGCCGCCAATAACAACAACAACATTCCAAACGCACCTATCAACTTTAACAACCTATCGTTGAGGTCAATTCTCGAAAAGGAAAAACTCAACCATACGAACTTCATGGATTGGTTCCGCAATCTAAGAATTGTCCTCAAACTAGAGGATAGGGCGTATGTGTTGGAAGACCCCATTCCCGATCAACCGGACGAGGATGATACGGAAGGCATGGCTTATTGGGAGAAATATTGCACCGATTCGGTGCAAGTTTCTTGCCTCAAGCTTGGGACTATGATACCGGAACTCCAAAAGGATTTCGAGCATCATAGTGCATATGACATGATCACATAATTGAAGGAGATGTTCCTTCAACAAGCTCGTTTTGAGCACTTCGAAACGGTTCGAGTGCTTCATGCATGTCGGATGGACGACTCCCAATCCGTTTCATCTTATGTCCTTAAGATGAAAAGCCTAATTGATCGAACGAACCGTCTAAACTGCACCGTGTCTAATGAATTAGCTACGGACCTTATCCTTAATTCCTTGTCAAAGAGGTTTGACACATTTGTAATGAATTACAACATGAATGGATGGGATAAGAGCATTGGCGAATTACATGCCATGCTTAAGATGGCCGAAGCGAGCATGGGTAAAGGGGCTTCATCCATGTTTATGATCAATGAAGGCGGGTCCAAGAACAATAACAATTCTAAGCCGAAGGCGGCTAAGAGGAAAGGACCCGCTTACCAAAGCAAGGGCAAGGGAAAGGGGAAGATGGTTACCCCAACCAACAACAACAAGAAGCAAAAGGTTGCCGGTAAAGCTAACCCCAAGGAAGATCCGTGCTTCGGTTGCAGTGAAATGGGTCACTGGAAACGCAACTGCCCGGTCTACCTGAAGGAGTTGAAAGAAAAGAGGGATGCAGGGCAAACCTCAGGTAATGTATATATGGTATACGTTGAGCTTAGTATTACTTCTTCTAATACATGGGTATTAATCACAGGATGTGGAACTCATATTTGCACTTCTTTGCAGGGGTTCAAAAGAAGTAAACAAGTAGCGGGAACAACAAGTCTCTTTATGGGAAATGGTGCAAAGGTGCACGTTGAAGCTGAAGGATATTTTGTTATAAAGCTACAAACTGGGTTGGAGCTTATTTTGAAAAAAAATTTTGTATGCTCCTGATTTGACTCGAAACATTATTTCTATTTCCCGTTTAAGACAATGTGGTTTTGATTTTAATTTTATTGATGATGATATCCATGTTTCTTTAAATAATGTGTTCTATTTTAAGGCTTCGCCTTCGAATGGTATTTATGAATTGGTTCATGACGACACATCTTACAATAGCTCAATGTTCCATGCAAACACCAAGAAACTCAAAAGGGATTTGAGTGATTTCTACTTATGGCATTGTCGCCTTGGTCACATAAACAAGAATCGAATGCATACACTTCAAAATAATGGACTTTTGAAATCAATTGAACTAGACTAGTTTGATGTTTGTGAATCTTGTTTACAAGGCAAAATGACTAAAGCACCTTTCAAAGGGACCTATGAAAGGGCTAAGGACTTATTGAGGTTAATACATTCGGATGTATGTGGACCCTTTAAGCCCATGACTAGGAATGGTTAAAGATACTTCGTTACTTTCATTGATGACTTCAGTCATTTCGGATATGTCTACCTGTTAAGACATAAGGACGAAACTTTTGAAGCATTCAAGGAATATCAAAACGAAGTACAAAATCAACTCAATAAGACAATCAAGGTACTTCGTACCGATAGAGGAGGTGAATACCTAAGCGATGCCTTCCAGAATCATCTTAGGAGTTGTGGGATTATCTCATAACTTACTCCACCTGGAACACCCTAACTTAATGGAGTTTCTGAAAGGAGGAACCGAACCTTAATGGATATGGTTCGATCTATGATGGCTAGAAGCTCGTTGCCTCTATCATTTTAGGGATATTGTCTATGCTCCGCGGCTCGTATTCTAAATATGGCCCCAACCAAGAAAGTGGGACGAACTCCTCATGAGATGTGGTTTGGAAAACCTCCATCTCTATCATACTTAAAGGTATGGGGATGTGACGCTTATCCTAAGCGTTACGTCCCTAATAAATTAAATGCTTGATCCACGAAGTGTATCTTCATAGGATATCCCAAGGATGATATGGGATACTATTTCTATGATCCAATCGAGCAAAATTTATTTGTTGCTCGAAAGGCTCAATTCCTTGAAACTAAGTTCCTAATGGAAGGAAATGGTGAAAGGAAGATAGATCTTGAAGAGGTTCAAGATCAAGTAGATGATACATAATTGGTTGACACTAGCACTCAATATGAAAATGTTGAGAATGATCAAATGGATGATCAAAGTATACAAGACGTTCGCAAATCTGGTAGGATTAGTTTTCCCCCTGACAGATATGGGTTTCTCATGGACGGTTGCTATGTGGTTGATTTGGATGAACCAACAAACTACTAAGATGCTTTATCAAGGATTGATAAGGGTAAATGGCAGGAAGCCATGAATGCTAAGATGCAATCCATGTATGACAACCAAGTTTGGGAACTTATTGAACAACCTACTGGCTCAAGGCTAGTTGATTGTAAATGGCTTTTCAAAATGAAAATTGACATACATGGAAACTTGGATACATATAAAGCTAGACTTGTAGCAAAAGGTTTCAGTGAAACTCAAGGGGTTGACTATGATGAAACTTTTTCGCCTGTGGCAATGCTAAAGTCTATTAGGATATTACTTGCCATTGTTGCTCATTATGATTATGAAATATGGCAAATGGATGTCAAGACCGCTTTCCTAAATGGACATCTTGAGGAAGATGTCTATATGGTTCAGCCCGAAGGTTTTATTGATCCAAAGTGTCCTAAAAGGGTATGCAAGTTAAAGAAGTCAATCTACGGATTGAAACAAGCATCTAGAATGTGAAATCATCGTTTTAATGAGGAGGCCAAGAAATTTGGCTTTATTAAAAATGGTGATGAAGATTGTGTATACTAGAAAGCTAGTGGGAGCACTATCATGTTCCTTGTACTATATGTGGATGATATATTGTTATTTGGAAATGATATTCCGATAATGCAAGGTGTTAAAACTTGGCTAAGTAAATGCTTCTCCATTAAGTATCTTGGAGAAGCACCATACGTTTTGGGGATTGGGATCTACAGGGATAGATCCAAGAAACTGATAGGTTTGAATCAAAGTGCATACATTGAAAAGATCTTGAAAAGGTTCAAGATGGAGAACTCTAAGAAAGGTTTGGTACCTATTCAAAAGGGAACGCTTCTCAGTTCATCTCAGTGCCCTACCACGAAAGATGAATAAGAGAGAATGAAGAAAGTCCCATACGCATCTGCTATTGGGTCAATCATGTATTCAATGATATGCACTAGATCGGATGTGTCATGCGCTCTTAGCTTGACAAGTAGATTCCAGAATAACCCAGGAAACAGTCATTGGATTGCGGTTAAAAGTATATTGAAATACCTTAGGAGGACTAAGGATATGTTTCTTATATACGGGTCTGGTGAGGAAGAACTCGCTGTAAAAGATTACGTGGACGCGAGTTTCCAAACTGATCGAGATGATTCTCGATCACAATCCGGTTATGTCTTCACATTAAATGGAGGTGCGGTCTCTTGGAAGAGTTCAAAACAGGATGTTGTTGCCTTATCCACTACAGAGTCAGAGTACATTGCTGCCTCATTGGCAGCTTAGGAAGCTGCATGGATGAAGAAATTCATCGACGACTTAGGAGTAGTCCCTTCCATTCAGGACCCTCTTGAGATCTTTTGTGACAACGAGGGAGCGATTGCTCAAATCAAGGAACCTCGTGCTCACCAAAAGAACCGCCACATTGAGCGGAGATTCAACTACATAAGGGATGAAGTTAAAAAGGGAAAGATATGTATTCGCAAAGTTCATACATATCTTAATATATCGGATCCACTCACAAAGCCCTTACATGGTGCAAAACATCAAGGGCATGTTAGTGCATTAGGGCTTCGATATTCTAGTGATTGGTCATGATCTGTTTTAAGTATTGTAACGGAACAAAATTGTTCAAACTCATTAATAAAATTATGGTATCAATTTATTTTGAGTTATGTTCCTATTTTGCATATTTTATCCATGAATAAGCTATTATTTTAAATTCCGTGGTCAATCACATTTATGGGAACAAGAGTGAGGTTTAGACTATTATGAAATTGGATTGGTATACATTCAGGTTGAATGTGGGGCAAGGTTGCAACCAAGGTTCATAGATATTTGTGGGATACAAATATTAGAAGACCCGCTCTCAAGATTTACTGTATAGAACCTTTGTGGTTGATCAAATGTAATCTTGAGTAAAGGCGAATATTATTGTATCCTCTGACCTGAGATACATATTGGGTTCGGATATTTACCAAGTATTGTGCCTTGATTTTTTCCTTCGCTATTCTGAAATATGGTAGTTCATAAGGAAGAGCTCAGGTATAATGCAAGGTGTATATTTAGGACGTATGTAGTCAAGATGGGATTTGTCCCTCTTATTCGTTGAGAGTCAGATATCTAAGGCCTGATAAAGTTAAATCTAAAAGAGAGTGATCACTCTGTATCTCTTGGATTTAACATGACATCGAGGATGAAAAGATATAATGAAATATTCACCTATTCATATTCGAGATGGGAACTCGAAAGGGATGATGTTATTGAATGGCACAAAGTCATAACATATTGGGTGTGATGGACGGTCGTTAGGTGGTATCCATCACTTGCATTAATTTCTTATGTTTCTCGTGCAAGTGGGAGATTGAAGGTATTTCGTATGCCCGAGAGACATATTAAATTAATGTGGCTAACATGTTATGATCCAAGTCGGGTCATACCCAATAACAAACTTACCAACACCTTATTCGTATTTAATCTTAGCGATTAGATCGTTGATTAAATACGCGACACTTGAACTTTAAGAAAAATGGTTTTCTGAAATATTACTTAATGTGTATATATATATATATATATAAATTATGGAATAATTTATATAACATATATTTAATTATTTATAGGTTAAATAATTAATCAAATTATGTTACATTTTATAAAATTAGATTTATAAATGTTGTACACATAATAAATAAAATGGAAGTAAATAAAATGGAAGTTTTATAAAATGTATTTTATAAAATCATTTTATAAAAGAAAACCATTTTATTTATGAAGTGGGAAGTGGCATGGGAGTTTGAGTTCTTGTGTTCATGAACTTGTGCTTTTGACCACTTTGTTTTCCCATATATCCATATGCACATGCCTAGCTCTCTTGGAGACACAACATACTTGCAAACACATCAAGTAAAGTGAAGAAAAATTCTGCTTCTCCCTTTTTTTGCTGATGTCCGAATTTTTTGGCCACAAAAAGAAGGTGTTCTAGCTATTTTGCAAGTATATTCAAGTGTCTAAAATCCTAACTAAATTATAGAAGGTGTTGGTGAAAAGTTTGGGGTATAACAACTTGAGGTTTCATCCATTTGAAGCTACATTCATTATCATTCCTTCTAGTTGCTGCTGACCAGAATTTTGGGTGCAAAAGGAAAGGGTTTTAAGTTTAGTTTTAAAGCGATTAAGTGTCTTAAATCCAATCTCAATTAAGGGTAGTGTTGGTGTAACAAAAGCTTGGAGTTTGTCATCTTCACCTTCATCCTTCTTGCACCAAATCAGCCCTCAACAAACTTGAGGAGGTATAATCTCTAAACATCCTTTTATTTTGTAAGCATATTTCATAACTTGATCCTACTTGGGATTTGACTTTAATTGGTTAAAGATTAACAAGTTTAAATTGGTAATTACATGCTTCCGCTTTGTTTTAATTCTTAAATGATTTTAAGACTCTTGAAACTTGTTAAATCCCAACAAACACGATTAAGATGATAATGATGATAGAATGATTATTATGATGCGAATTAGAACGATGCCGATTTGGAGGGTATAATTCCTATTACCATTAGTAATATAATTATTATTATCATTTTTATTATTATCATTATTAGTATTAGTATTATATACATAAGTATTATTATTATTATTATTATTATTATTATTATTATTATTATTATTATTATTATTATTATTATTACTATTATTATTACTAATATTATTATTATTATTAAAAATTTATAAGTATAAAAGATGTTAATTATGATTAAATTTGAATATATGAAAATGTTAATAAAAGATGATATAGTTAGAATTATGGAAGAAGATTAAAATTATATTAATACATGTACGATAAAGATTATGATTATGAATTAGAACTATATAGTTCATAATTATAAGTTAGGAATAATATTATTTTAGTATTAACACAATTCTAAGATTATTATTATTATTATTAACAGTAGTATTAGTATTATCATTAAGAATACTATTAGTAGTATCATTATCATTAAAATTATCACTCTTATGAAAATTATCATTTTATATAAAAACTATCATTTCTAGTATTATTATTATTATTATTATTATTATTATTATTATTATTATTATTATTATTATTATTATTATTATTATATTATCATTCTTATTAGTATTATCATTCTTATTATTATATTTATTTAAAGTATAACTATTATTAAAATTTTCATTTTTATTAAAACTACCACTTTTATTAAAAATTATCATTATTATTATTATTATTATATTATAACAAATAAAGATTTTGTACATAAATTATAGTTATATTACCTATAATTATATATTAAACATATTAACATATATATAGTATATAACTTAATATATAATATATAAAAAAAATCTAGTACAAATTCTATATAAACTATAACAACAAATATATATAAATATTATATAATTAATAAATGAAATCATGTGATTTCCATTATATGTTTTAATAAGGTATACAATTTATATAGGTTCGTGAATCTGAGACCAACCCTGCATTGTTCAGTTTCGTCATATGTATTTATACTACAAAATAAAGTATTGTGATTTCATTTGCTCCCTTTTTAAGTGCTTTTGCAATATATATTTTTGGGACTGAGAATACATGCGCTGCTTTTATAAATGTTTTACGAAATAGACACAAGTAATCGAAACTACATTCTATGATTGGATTATCGAATCGAATATCACCCTTTTTAGTCTGGTAATCTAAGAATTAGGGAACAAAAACCCTAATTGACGCGAATCCTAAAGATAGATCTATTGGGCCTAACAAACCACATCCGGGTTACGGATGCTTTAGCACTTCAATTTTATCATGTCCGGTGAGAGTCCCAGAATGATGGGGATATTCTAGACGCGTTTTGTTAATGTCAATTACTAGGTGTTCACCATATGAATGATTTTTAATTCGCGGGTTACACGTATTATTTTGTACTCGGGTTACGTGTACAATTAAATATTTGGAAATCTTGTGGTCTATTAAAATGATGAAAATGAATGATTATGATAAACTAATGAACTCACCAACCTTTTGGTTGACACTTGAAAGCATGTTTATTCTCATTTATGAAAGAAATATTCCACTGCGCATTTGCTCATTTTAAAGATATTACATGGAGTCGTTCATGGCATATTTAAGTCAGTACCTCGCAATGGAACCAAATGTTGAAGACTTAGGCTAGATGGATTAGGACGGGGCGCTTCAGTAGGGTCCATAAAAACAACTTCTGCAAGAGCAGCAGCAGCATCATAATCACCAGCAAAGAAGGCTTCAACTTGGGCAGGCACCTGCTCATTTACACACTTGATTGTGCGTTGAACAGATGTATACCATGAAGCAACAACCTTTATATGGTTGTTTAGCAGGTTCTTGACTTCTGCTGCTTCAATGTGAAGAGACTTTAAAGCAAAATTTTATTTTTCAAGGTTGGAAAAATTTTTCAAGGTTGGAAATTTCATCTTTCAAGATTTTAGTTTCATCTGTTTTACCTTTAAGTTTTTCATTTAAAGATTTAATATCAATTTTCAAAACTTCTTCACGTTTACTACCTCTGCATATATCAACTCTTAGATAGTCAAACATTTTAGTTTTTTCATCATCAGTATAAGTTCGAAAATTATCAATCTTATAAAGTATTTCAAATTTCCATTGAGGTGAATCTCTTTTCAATTCAACTTCCCTCATATCAGCCATAAATACTACCATTATCATCCTCATCAAACTCCTCGACCTCCTTGGCCAACAAACATAACTTTTTACCAGAAGCATAACAAGCACAGTCCTCATCAGTTTCACTATCAGAGGATGAATATGAACTGGTTTCATCCCAATCATGATGTTTAGCAAGTAGTACTTTTACTGGTTTCTTCTCCTTCTTACCGGCCTTTGAGTTTTCCCTCATTGGGGCCTTCATTGCTTTGTACTTGTTCTTGTACTTTTTAGCTTTTGAGAATGAGTTAGCATGTGATGAAGTTTTCGGGACATGCACTCAGCAGAAAAATGTCCTACCTTCCCACAGTTATAACACTCAGATTTTGGCCCCTTGACTGACTTACCACGATACCTAGCACTTCATTTCTTACTCACTTTGTATGACTTGCTGGTCCTATTACGGTTGAATTTCTTGAACTGCCTAGCCAGCAAAGCAATACTTTCAGCAAAACCTTCAACATCATCATCATCACTGCTTTCCTCAGACCCAGTACCACTATCCTCATCATCTTCAGCTGACTCTTCTTCTGCCATCAACTTTTGAACCAGTAAAGCCTTTTGAGCTTTCTTTTTAGTAGCAGTAACAAGAGCAGGAGCATCTGTCTTAGTAGATTTTGAAGTGGTGGGAGCAGACTTAAAGTTTTCTTTCAAATTAAGTTCAAGTTTGGCTTCTGCCTTTTCATGGTTCCAAAGTGTACCATATAGAGAAGACATGTTAAAGTTCTTTAAAGTCTGAGTGTTTCTTAAAGGGTCAGTAATAGGTTTCCATTTAGCAGGCAGTGAGTCAATGAATTTGTTGACATGTTCAAAATCAGTATAGGTGATTTTCAAGGTAAGCAAGTCAGCTACTAAGAAATTAAACCTAATGAAGCTTTACTTAAGGGTCTCACTTTTGTAGGCAAAGAACATTTCATATTCTCTTTTTAAAGCAATAATCTTATTCTACCTAACCTCATCCATACCTTCATATGTAACATCAAGATAGTCTATCAAAAGCTTAGCATTCAGTTTTCCCTTAATCAGTTTGAACAAATGGTTAGGTAAAGTTATAGCTAACAAAGTTCTGATCTTAGGGTCAATCCAACACGACGTCTGTCCTCAGCATCCCATCTAGATGAGATGAGAACAACTTCTCTGCCAGGAATAGCAGGAGTGTATGCTGTAACAAGAACACTATCAATTGTCTCGGTAGGGATGAATGGACCATCAGTAGCAATGCCAGACATGAGTAGGTCAATAGACTCAAGATGAAGCATGAATCTAGTTTTCCAGGTTTGATACTCATCTTCATCAAATTTGGGTGATCTATTGGATGAACCATTTTCAAGGTAAGATGTATTGGAGTATGCAGCCATGAGAGAATTCAGATCCAAGATATGAGATTAACAACAGAAATATTGTAGAGAGGGGGTGAATACAATTCTTTTATTTAACTTAACAGTTATAGCAGTTTAGTATTCAAGCAGGTAATCTAAATGAGAGTCAAAGGTAATTTTCAACAGTTTATTCTTTATTAATATTAATCACAAAGAATTACAACTATCCTTGGCAGAATGATAGTTGGTCGATACAAATTATACCTAAGTTATAGCTATCGAGGATATCTTAAGCTATTACAAGTTTAGACTCTCAATAAATGAACCCACACCACTAAATATTACAATAGTGAATACATCTATTTATCGTAGTCCTATAAACCGTGTAATTGATCTATTGTCTACTAGTACATAGGATATCCGTACTTGTGTGGATAGCTGCATCAGAGAGCGTGCTCTCCTCGTTCCTCTTTGATAGCTATTTGCAGGAACACCCCAATTCGGTTTGGCACCACTATTTGAATAAACAATTAGAATGTTGTGTTCCCTAGGTGTTGACAAAGAATTACACATGTCTTCACATGCGTTAAACTTCTGCATTCTCACATGGTCTTTTAAGGTCACTTGTCAGCCACCGACACGTGTCCTTTTCTGTTCAACTTTGTCTTCGACTACTGTTAAATAATACAATTGATGTAGACCGCTCACGAAACCACTATGCTTGTAATGGAGCATAGTTGTCTTCGTGTAGTATGCTGCTTACAGCCGTGCTGTGTTGGGGTGTATTGTGATGAATATCATATGAATGTACGAATATCTATGAAGATTGATATGAATATTGAGAGGAAAATCAAGATTGACTTTTCCACAACTCTCTTGAACTCTTTTCTAATCTTTGGCTATGTGTGTGAATGGCTCATTTCTAAGGTTGCCTTGTGGGATATTTATAGCCCTCTTCAATATCCCACCATTACAAGGCTTAGCACACAATCTATGCAATTCCTGGGGTCCTAACAATCTCCCCCTTTGCATTGATTGTGTGTAAAAATTTAGCAACCTTACTAATTACATACAAAAAATCTAAAACTACTAGTCTAGTCTTCGATTTATGTATGTTGCCGTTGTTGACTATCTTGAATTTCTTGAGTTCTTGGAGCTTCAACGGACTTCTTGAGAATCTTCTTTGAATTTACAAATTGCTGAAGATATCGTACTTTCCCTTATATCTCCCCCTCAAAATATGATTAACTCTTAAGCATATTTTGATCTGAGAGGGAAACGGTATCAGAGCCTACGCAAAGATAATCAGCATTGAATCTTCATGCATAGCTCCCCCTTGACTAACGCGGAAACTTAATCAAGGTATCAGAGTCAGGAATCGTGGTAAGCATTTGTTCACTCCCCCTCGAAAGAATATCCGGTGCTCCCCATGGAAGTAAGAACACTTTCTCCCCCTTGACAAGTTACGTCAGTCAAGGTATGATATTTAACATCTCTTTGAAGACCGGGTCCCATACAGAAGTATATGGAAACCGTAGTGAAGTTAAATCATCATCGTTTGAAATACCACTGATATGTATTATCAATTGCATATATGGATTCTTCACTCCACTTTGTTGGGACACTTGATTTTGCTTTTAAAAATAGTAGAAGGGAATGAAGTTTTAGACATATTCACAGATCTTGGCTTAAACTTGAGTAACTCTTGAAAAGAGTATTTGGTTGTTGTTGTTGCAGAAATGGGTGTGGTTCCAGCTTTGATTGACACTTGTTTCGGAAACTGAATCTTTTAGGTTTTAGAAACTAGGTCAACTTTGGTATGAGGGGTTTTTCTCGGACCTATGGATGACTTCTTGGTTTTGTGTGGAAACCAACCATATTTGTCGTGATAACCCGTAATCTCTCCATTCTCCCCGTATATGGTTTTAGGAAACGGACGATTCACGTTGGTCTCATAACCTGAATAAACCTTTTTGCTTGAGGAAAATGTTGTCTTGGGTTTAGAAACTGTAGGAGGAGTTGATTCCATCTTGATAACCTTCTTCACAACCGTTTGAGGAGAATCTAGAATCCTAGTCATTAATTTATCCACTACTGATATCGGATAAGTATTAACTCCAATTGATATCGTCTCGGGTTTCGGAATTGGTGTTGATTTAACATCTAACTCCTTTTGTAACTCAAATATGAGTTTCTGAAAAGTCACGAGTTAATGTTCGATTTTGAATCCAAGCATTATCAATATCATTGCGAAGTTGAGTGATGATCTTTGAATCAAGCTCATGTTCCTTGGAAATACAAGTTTTTCAACAACCTGTGAACGAAGATCTTGAATGATGTGAGCGGTACTCTCATCTTTTTCTTTGTAAGTATTTACTTGACTCTCTAGGTCACTTTGAAGAGCGGTCACTTTCTTTTGAAGCTTTTCATATTCTGATTTACTGTATGCAACGAGAGATTCTAATTCTTTGATTTGAGCTTGCAACTTGGAAATTTCTGAAGATGTCATTTGATCTTCTTGTTCTCGCATCTGTTGAAGTTCTGTTTGAAGTTGTTGATGAAGTTTGTGTTGTATAAAGATACAATTGGAAAGTTTACTTCTGTTGTGGCATGAACAATCATATTCATAATGTGCAGTCTCTTCAACAGAGGATGGTTCTAGTGGAGTCATTAACAAAGCAATCGACTCAAGTTGTGTAGCTTTTGTAGCTTCCACAAATGTGATAAAAGCACATTTCTTTGGAGTGTTGTAATAAAAAGAACATCTCTTGTCTCGATGATTGAATCATTCAATGAAATCGGGTTTCGGAGGTAAATCTTGTGTAACACACATCATTATCACGAAACGTTGAATAATATCAAGTATTATCGCCTTTTCTCCCCTCAAAATATGATTCAGGTGAATCAAATTTTGTTTTTTAACGTTTTGTTAACTTTCGTTAAGGTCGTTAACTTTGAACTGCTGAAAATTGTTGCACAGTTAGTCCAAATTCGGTAAGGACTAGTCTGGCAAGGAATCAAATTTTGTAAAGGACTAAAATTGTCAAATAAGCCCTCGGTTTAGTATGGGACTTGTCTTGAAAAAGATTGAAACCTTTCAGGGACTGTAAGTAAAAAAATTGTCCCCTAGAAGCAAACTTGGGCTCAAGTAACTATTGGGCCATATTCGGTAAGCCCAATTTGATAAAATAAGTTCCAGGCCAATTCAGTAAGTAAGGATTCGGTATTGGGCCTTACAGATTCGGTAACCCCAAATAACTCACTAAATGAAATTCGGTTGAGCCTTAGTGATTTCAGTAGCCCAAGAACAACTTTAATTGAAATCCAGTCTAAACAACCCAATTAGTTGTTATTGTATACCGAATCATAAATCGAGTGAGTAACTGATTCAATACCGAGGCGAATATCGAATGTGTATGTCATATCCCCAAATAGGGCCGGGGAAATATGACATCACAGTATCACAACACAGGTATATATAAACGAGAACGACTCTAAATGAGACGTTTTATAACAACATTTGATTTGCAGCGAAAACATAATAATGTTTTACATAATGAAATTCATATGTAAATAGCAAATGATAAGTCTAATATGTGGACTCCAATGCAACAGCTAACTAAGCACCATAGGGCAGCATACAAGCTAATCTTCACCTGAGACAAACATGCTTAAAATGTCAACACAATGGTTGAGTGAACATCATAGGTTTAATAATCATAATACGTTTTTAGACCACAAGATTTAGTTATAAAGTTTAATCAGTTCGTTAGTAGTCCTGAGGTGTATGATATCGAGACTAAAATTACCCCGGGACACCTTGAATTGTCAGTGTCATTTTAATCATTATTATGTACCACCTTGATGATCACACCAATGGGTAGAGACATCACTCTTAGTAGGCCTACTCACAATAACTAAGTTCGCGTTTATACGTAGCAATTAACGATATCATGGTAGGGTTTTAGCATGAATCAAAGCTTGTCATAGCACAGTTTGAACTAATCAAGTTTTAGTACTTGTGTCTAATTGTAAAATAGTTTAAAAATAAGCATGTATCTCACCCCAAAGTTATAAAACAGTTAAGAAATAGTAAAAAGATGGGCTATGAAGTTCACCTTAGTAACAAGTAAGATATTCCACGCAAGAAGTATGAACGGAGTATGAAACCAGAGATCTCAACCTAGAGATATAATCTTTGATTAGTTAATGCCTAATAGACATAAAGTTTGTTTATTAATATAGCAACTATATTAACAGTGACAGTTTTCGAGAAAAATTCATATTCCTCAAAAGTTTCTATTTTTTTGGAAACCAACTATTTATGGAAAGCTTCCACTTATAGTAAGCTTCTAATTTAAGAAGTTCGGATTATAATTCTTAACAAAGATGTTGTTCAATCTCGCCCAAACTTCATTGCTAACATGCAAGTCACTCGAATGATCTATTGTTACCGGGTGCCCAGGATTCTTGACCAGAATCTAAGTCATGGCATTCAAAAACCACAAGCGGTTCCCATAAGGCGACAAGGATCACCCTAGGCCACATGTAACGATGATATTTGTAGTCTTTGTATTCTATCTTTAATTATAACCCTCACGTTATAGTGTATACACATAACCAAATTATTAATGTACTTATTAATTATATATAGGTGATAAAAATACTTAGTGTACTCTAAGTGTTACCATATAGATAAGTTTATAAGTTATAATAATATACACCTATGTGATACATACCTATATATATTCTTTATTATTATCATCATATATGAGTTTATAGTTATATGATATATATGTATATTATATGTAAGTGTTAGATATATATAAATAAAAGATGATACATATATATACACTTATATTACTTTTCTTTTTATGTTTACTAAGTTTATATACTTATACATACGCACTCACTCATACATACACCCGTACATATACATATGTATATACACATACACATACACGTATGTATATATTCACATATACACACACACATATATCTACAATGAATACATGTACATATGTACGTATGCATGCATGCATGTATGTATATCATTATCATTATTATTTACAAGTCAATATTCATCAACCTAATATTTTTAATCACAATCATAAATCATAATTATTCTTATTCATAATCTTTACTTTTAATCATCATTATCTTTATATACAATAATCATGATCATAATCTTTTAACTTATTATTATTATCTAGTTTCACTCATAACCTATAATTTTCATAACCATTATTTATATAACTAGCTTCAATAACATGATCATAATTATAATACATCATTCACAATACTTGTTCTTATTACCATAATCTTTTATCATAACTTATATTCATACTCTTTTAACATTATCAATTTCATACACAATATTCTAAATTTTACTTGATCTTATTAACTAGTTCATATCTTAAAATTATGCATACATCTTATTCATAATAATTATATTTTAAAATTTTATACTAGTAGAGTCTTCAAGTCACATGCATAAAAATTCTGATATCCTTATAATTAAATTGCAAGATTATATAGTGAAGATTACTTACGGATGTAATAATTTATAAAAATTATTTCATGACTAAGAAACCAAATTCAACTTGTTTCGATCATTTAACTCTCACAATTTGAATTATTGTTACATAACAATTAAAACAAGTTTGTTGAACTCCAAATATGCATTGATCAATACTAACAGTTTAATTTGTTGACTCATTACTACCATATAAATCTTTTGTTCATAATTATGTGTTCTTAGTACATCTCTTTCATTATACATAAACTATAATAATTAATGAAAAGAGTTAAGTTTTAGTTAATACCTTAGGAGTGTATTAGCAAGACAAAGGTAATGAACTATGGTGGTGAAAGTGGCGATGGACAGCAGCAAAACAGAAGCAAAAATAGCACAAAAAGTGGCAGTTTTGGTGGCGTTTAAGTGGCGGATAGCAGACAGATAAATAGCAGCAGCAAAGGTGCAAAACAGGCGGCTTTTGGGGGCTATTTGGGTGACGGTTTACAGCAGAAAACAAGGGTGGTTTAGGTGGTTTTTGGTGGTCGAAAAACACAGCAACAAGAGCTGCAGAAGGTGGCGTGTTGTGTAGCGACCCGACAAAATCATCATTGACGGCGTCGTCTACTTAGGTCCCATTACGTGATCATAAGTCTTTAAAATGATGTTTGACCAAAATATGTCGCATTCATTTCAAATGTATAGATGTTTCAAGTTTACAAAAATAGTTCAACAACTAGTGACGTTACAATGTTTTACGTACAAATGAAACCTATGCGACACAGTTTAAATGTAAAGTCAAAAGATGCTCCATGTATGCATGTATACTCGACATCCAAGCAAGTATCAAAATAGTGAGCGGAAGCATGTAACACATATCGTTCAAGGACCTGAGAAAAACATAGAAAATCTGTCAACGAAAACGTTGGAGAAATCATAGGTTTAGTAAGTGAGTACGTAAGTAAGTTGAACCACAAGATTTATAACGTTGAAGTAATAGTAAGAACATTCTAAAAGTTGTTATCACGAGCACCTAATTATCAAGGCTTAACTAACGTTACCCCATCACAAATAGTATTAGAACATACACTGTTTCTCGAAAATATATTTCATCCACATAACGGTAGCGAACCGTCCGAATGAGAGTTTGTCAAACCTATATGGCCATACAACATAAGTTCTCGCTTACACCCGGAAAGTGTAACTAATGATAAACGAATTGAGGATTTTTGTTCTAACTCGTACGTAGAATGTTCGTTTTCGTAATTGTGTTCACTTTGTTAAACGAAACGTTATGTTTTTCTCATTCCAAATGTATTTATAAAAGAGTAAAAGTGGGACTATGATCTCACCTTGAGTGCACGAGTAAATCAGTACTTCACAAGTTAAACATGTGCAAGAACAAATGCTAGTCCTGAAATAAACAAATAGGTTGTATCAATATCGGTAATCACGGTCGGTCAAAGTGTTCAATTAATCCTATGGCTCGTTACGACTCGATTATTATAGCATGTGAATCAAATTGTCAAGTTTCATGCAAGGTACAAGTATAAAAGCATGTTAGAATGATTGCATAAGTATTTAGTTAAGTTTGGACAAAAGTCAACTTTGGTCAAGTCAGAGTCAACGAAAAAGTCAACACATTCGGATCGGGTCCCGAACTATTTTTCTGAGGTTTTTAATCATATATGAACATGTTAGAACAAGTTTCATGTTAATAGGAGGTGCGTAGCGTAGGTAGAATTAAACGAAAAAGTGCACTTTTGGACAACAAGGTTTGGAGCACCGCTCAAGGGTATGGAGCGCTGCTCCATGTATCTGTTCAGCAATTATGGGCAGTTTGAACACTTAATGCACGAATTCAACTTCAAACAACCATAACTATTGAGCCGTAAACATTCAAAATACGTATCTTATATCGTTGGAAAGTTAATTTAACAAGGAATACAATTAAATACTTTTCATCAAACAAAACATCATTTACAAGTTCGTAAAATGCATAAGATGATTCGAGAACTTACTACACACATATAATACACCGTTTCATAGGTAATTACACATACAATACTACTAAACACTTACAAACAACATTGCAAGGCTTTTAATGCATCAAAAATCACATTCAAGGCTACCAAACCCTAACCAACAATCATAAAATCCTTAATCATGTTAATGAGGCTTTTCCAAGTCAACTTACATACAAATTGAAGCTAGTGATGCTAGTAACACATTTAATACATGCACTTTTAACATCTAACAACATATGATCCACCAAAACTCAAGATTAAGCACACCCATTTCAAGTTTAAGCTAGTTACATCAAAATGACAAGAACACGCATACAAATCATACATTCATGTTAGACTTGAGCCATAGACACTAATTAACACTTCTATAAGTTAAAAAAAACATTAAGAGCACAAAATCTAGTGTTTTTAGAAAGTTACCCAAATGCAATAAGGTTGGTATGGATTCGAAGAGGAAGATGCAAGGATTCCAAATATGTAATTTGTTTGAATTGATGCTTGCTAGATCTTGAATAGATGATGAATCTTTGATTGAATGTTGAGAGGATTTGGAAGTATCAAAAAGTGAAAGAGGATATGAATGAGTTAGTGGAGGAGAAAGGTTTGACTAGTTGACCTAGTCAAATCTTTAGTCTCTTGGAAAGTTTAGTCCCTCAAGTTTAAAAGCGGGTGCGTGAATTACCTAAACGAAATATTTTAAAACGCATTTTAACGGAAGATGTTATAATTTTATAACGAACTTTAAAATAGTATAACGGAAAGTAAATTGAAAAAGACGGGATGTTACATTACCTACTCCTTAAAAGAAATTTCGTCCCGAAATTTAAGTAGGCGTAGTAGTCATTGTTTCCTCCTCGAGATCTTGCGTTTCCAAATCCATGAATAAATGAGGGTATTTCCTTTGCACTTGATCGTGTCTTTCCCAAGTAAACTCGGGTCCTCTTTTGGCATTCCAACGAACCTTGACAATCGGGATTCGGCTTTGTTTTAGCGTTTTGACGGAGTGGTCCACAATTTCAACCGGTTCTTCCACAAAATGTAGTTTGTCATCAATAGTAAGCTCCTCGAGAGGGATGACGAGTTTGGGTTCGGCAAAACACTTCTTTAAATTTAATACATGGAAAGTAGGATGAATGGAGCTCAGTTGAGGCGGAAGATCTAAACGATAAGCAACGGTTCCAACACGCTCCAAGATTTCGAAAAGACCAATATACCGCAGATTTAACTTTCCGCGTTTCCCAAAACGGGTTACACCTTTCCAAGGTGCGACTTTTAAAATTATGCGGTCACCGACTTGGAATTCGAGGTCGTTGCGTCTAGTGTCGTTATAGCTCTTTTGACGACTACGGGCCGTCTTAAGCCTATCTAGGATTTGAACGATCTTCTCTGTTGTTTCATGAATGAGTTCGGGTCCGGTGATTTGTGTGTCGCCTACTTCGGCCAAACAAAGAGATGAACGGCATTTGCGACCATATAACGCTTCGAATGTTGCGGCGTTAATACTAGCGTAATAACTATTGTTGTAGGAGAATTCGGCGAGAGGTAAGTGCTTGTCCCAAGCTTTTCCAAAATCGATAACGCAAGCTCGTAGCATGTCTTCCAAGGTTTGAATTGTGCGTTTGCTTTGTCCATCAGTTTGTGGATGATATGCGGTGCTCATGTCTAAACATGTTCCCAACGCTTCTTGTAAGGTACGCCAAAATCTAGAAACAAAACGGCCATCTCGGTCGGAAATAATCGATAAAGGCACACCGTGACAGGCTACGATCTCTTTAATTTAAAGTTGCGCAAGTTTTTCCATGTTGTCGGTTTCCTTCATAGCTAGGAAGTGTGCGGATTTGGTGAGATGGTCAACAATAACCCAAATAGTATCATAACCGCCAACCGTATTTGGTAGTTTGGTGATAAAATCCATCGTTATCCTTTCCCACTTCTATTACGGGATTTCGGGTTGTTGAAGCAATCTGGACGGTCTTTGATGTTCGGCTTTGACTTTGGAGCAAGTTAGGCACTTCCCAACATAAGTAACAACGTCCCTTTTAATGTTCGGCCACCAATATTGTTCCTTAAGGTCGTGGTACATCTTATTGGCACCGGGGTGAATCGAATACCTTGACTTATGGGCTTCGTCTAGAATAAGGCTTCGCAAGTCCCCATAACTAGGCACCCAAATTCTTCCGGCGAAATATCGAAGTCCGGTCTCCTTAACTTCGAATCGAGAGGTGAGGATGTTCAAGCATTCGAGAGAGATGTTTTCATCCTTGATAGCCTCATCTTGGGACACACGACTTTGGTTATTGAGATTGGTGTGGATGGTAATGTTTAAAGCTCAGACACGAAGAGGCACCTCTCTTTCCTTTTGACTTAAGGCATCGGCTACTATGTTTGCCTTCCCGGGATGGTAACGAAGCTCACAATCATAATCGTTTAAAGTTTCAATCCACAGGCGTTGTCTCATGTTTAGTTGCTTTTGGTCGAAGATGTGTTGGAGGCTTTTGTGATCGGTGAAGATAGTACTCTTGGTTCCATAAAGATAGTGTCTCCACATTTTAAGTGCAAAGACAACGGCTCCGAGTTCGAGATCATGTGTCGTGTAGTTCCGTTCATGAATTTTTAGTTGTTGAGAGGCATAAGCAATGACTTTCTTTTGTTGTATCAATACACACCCAAAACCATGTTTCGAGGCATCGCAATATACAACATAATCATCATTGCCTTCGAGAAGAGACAAGATAGGAGCGGTGGTTAGCTTTGTCTTCAAGATTTGAAACGCGGACTCTTGTTCGGTTGCCCAAATGAATTTATTTCCCTTGTGGGTTAACGCGGTTAGAGGACGAGCAACCAAAGAGAAATCCTTGATGAATCTACGATAGTATCCGGCGAGACCTAAAAATTGACGAATTTGAGTAGGAGTAGTAGGAGTCTCCCATTTACTAATGGCTTCGTTTTTTTCGGGATCGACTTTAATACCTTGATCACTTACAACATGACCAAGAAATTAAACTTCCTTCAACCAAAACTCACACTTGGAGAATTTGGCATAGAGTAGTTCTTGTCTCAAGAGTTCAAGCACAAGTCAAAGATGTTGCTCGTGCTCTTCTTCACTTTTTGAATAGACCAAAATATCATCAATGAACACGATAACGAATTTGTCGAGGTATGGTTTGCACACGAGGTTCATAAGATCCATGAAAACCGCCGGTGCATTAATAAGACTAAATGGCATTACAAGAAATTCATAACTACCATAACGAGTCCGGAAAGTGGTTTTGGAGAAATCTTCCCCCTTAACCCTTAATTGATGATAACCCGAGCGGAGATCGATTTTTGAATATACACAAGACCCTTGTAATTGATCAAAGAGGTCGTCGATGCGCAGAAGAGGATATCAGTTCTTAATCGTCAATTTGTGTAGTTCACGATAATCAATGCACATTCGTAGGGATTCATCTTTCTTCTTAACGAATAAAATCGGAGCACCCCATGGTGAATGGCTAGATTGGATAAAACCACGATCAAGTAGTTCTTGGATTTGACTTTGTCATTATTACATTTCGGATGGAGCTATTCTATATGGTGCTCGTGCTACGGGTGCAGCTCCCGGAATAAGATCGATTTGGAATTCTACAGGTCGATGAGGTGGAAGACCCGGCAATTCGTTGGGAAATACATTGGAAAAGTCATAACAATTGGCAAATCATCGATATGCTTCTCATCGATCTCAACTTTCTTAACATGGGCTAAAATCACGAAACAACCTTTACGAAGGTATTTTTCAACTTTAAGGCACGAGACGAGGTTGAGTCCAGTGCAACTCTTATCGCCATAGATAATCAAGGGTTCACCATTCTTGATAGGAATTTGGATTGCGTTAAGATCACAAAGGATGTGCGATTTTGTTTTTGCCAACCAATTCATACCAATTATTACATCGAAACTCCCTAGTTCCATAGGTATCAAGTCAATTTCAAACTCTTTACCCAATAAGTTTAACGTATACCCCCGATAATATTTGTCGGCACTTCATAGTTTCCCGTTGGCCACTTCAATGGTATAAGTAGTATCTGGGGGGATTGATGGAGCACGAAAAACGTGAGTCAAAGTCTTGGATACAAAACTCTTGTCGGCACCCGAATCGAATAAACAAGTAACATAAGTGTTGTTGAGAAGAAATGTACCCATGACTAGTTCATTGTCATCTCGGGCTTCCTCGGTGTTGATGTTGAAAGCTTGGCCGCGTGTATTGGGGTTAGCTTTCTTCTTTGGGTATGCATTTCTATAATGACCTTGTTGGCCACATCCGTAACAAGTGACCGCCTTTGGTGCATTGGTCTCCCTTTGTGCGACGGGGGCGGCGTTTCTACAATCTTTGGCCATATGACCAATTCCTTGGCACCGATGGCAAGTTAGCGTGCCATATTTACCAAAATGATTCTTGTGGCATTTGTTGCAAAAAGGCTTGGTTCCGGCATAACTTTTCTTGCCATCGGGAGTGAAAGGCTTTTTGGTGAAGTTGTTGTTGTTGTAGTTGTTTGATGGAGTGGCTTCCCATTTTTTTTGCCACCCGACTTATCCTCGGCCTTAGGTGTCGGTACTACCATTTCATCCACCGTTTCTATCAATTTGCCGGCCATATTCCAAACTTCTTGATGATTAGTGGGTTTGGATGACATTACTCCGTGTTTGATGCTCTTTGGAAGACCATCCATGTAAAGTTCAACCCTTAAAGACGCGGGGTTCACAAGGTTTAGGCACATCAAGGCTAGTTCGGAAAATCGTTGATTATAGGCCTTGAGATCGTTTCCGACCGCTTTTAAAGTTCTTAGCTCTTGTTCGAGCCTTCGGGTTTCTTCACGAGGAAAATATTCGATGATCATCTTTTCCCTTAAATCGGCCCAAGAGAGGGCGTGGGCTTCATCGGTACCCACCAATTGTACATATGTTTTCTACCAAGTGAGCGCGACACTGGCGAAAGTGTGAGTGGAGTACTTGACCTTGTCTTGGTCCCGACAACCGTTTATTCTAAAGACGGCTTCCGTTTGCTCAAACCATCAGGTGAGCACAACCGAACCTCCGGTTCCATCAAAAGTGTGAGGTTTGCACCCCATGAAAGCTTTATAGGAGCATCCCTCATTTGAATTACCAGCTCCATTGTTGTTGTTGTTGTGGTTTTTGTTATTATTGTTGTTGTTGGATGAGTGACCGGCCATGGCCGCATCTACGGCTGTGGCTATCATTCGTTGAAGAGTTTGTTCGGGAGTTTCATTGCGTGGTACACGGCGAGGAGGCATTGTTCCTTCAAAACACAAGAATACCGTTGATTAGTATTCTCAATAATACTAACCATGATATGGAATAAGGATAGAGAGAAAATTTTCCTTGAGTTGCCTTAAATTCTTTATGTCATAATATCAGAACGTTCATATGTGTCACCGTCATATAATCCCGAAAATTATATTACCCTGATTCATATGTGAAGGTTTTTCGTATGCCCGAGAGACATATCAAATTAACGTGGCTAATATGTTTTGATCCAAGTCGGGTCATACCCAATAACAAGCTTACCGACACCTTATACGTATTTGATCTTAACGATTGGATCATTAAACAAATACGCGACACTTAGATTTTAGAAAATCGGGTTTCTAAAATATTATCACTTGAGATAAATTATTTGGATAATTTATATATAATTTTTTATGGGTTTAAATAATTATATTGTGTTATATTTTATAAAAGGTTTTATAAAATATATAAGTAACAAAATAATACATAAGTTTATAACAAGTTTATAAACTTTTATAAACTTACAAGTATTATTATTAAACATTATAAGTGTGCAGATTTTGGGACTCCAAGGAGACACCCCATGCTTATTCTGGTTACTTTAAAGTTGACACAACTCCTAAGGAACATGCCTAACTAGTTTACCAAGGCTTGACTCAAGTGATACATAAAATACACAAAAAATAGCAAGTGAAATTCAGCTCCTTTTGCTGAATTCTGGCTGATTTTTCTGCTGTCCAAGAGGGAGTTCTTGAGCTTATTTGGAAGCTTATTTTCAAGTGTCAATAAATCCTAACCATTGTACAAGGCGTTTGTGTCAAGTTTGGGGTATAATCTCTTGAGGTTTCATCACTTTGAGGCTTGCATTCATCATCATCTTTATCATCATCTTGCAACTTTGAAAACAACCCTCAACTAGCTTGAGGAGGTATAATCTCTAAACCCACTCTTAGTTTGTAAGTATGTTTCACAACTTGATCCTAATTGGGATTTAACTTTAATTGGTTAAAGTTTAACAAGACTAAAATTGGTAATTAACGTGCTTCCGCTTTCTTAATTCTTAAAATGGTTTAAGTATATTATGAACTTGTTAAATCCCAACAATGGTATCTAGAGACGAAGTTGTTGAAATATGCTTCGAGATGGTTATTAAACCCACTATAATTTTGCATTCTATGAACATGCATGAAGTAGAATGTAAAATTTTCGATTTTGAGTGGTTTGTCATTTTGGCCAAAATCACTTGGGATTCTGCATTCTGTGTTGCCAATCACTTGTGATTCTGTGTTACCGATCACTTGTGATTCTGTGTTGCCAATCACTTGTGATTCTGTGTTACCGATCACTTGTGATTCTGTATTGCCAATCACTTGTGATTCTTTGTTGCAGATCACTTGTGAATATGTGTTTCCAATCACTTGTGATTCTGTATTGCTTATCACTTATGTTGATGATGTTCACAATCTAAGCCTTGACCTTGTATTTGGTTGCATGTTTGGTTGATTGGAAATTTATTCATTTGGTATGTAATAATATTATTTTAGTTATGTAATTTATTTTATATTTGGTATGTAAAATAGATTAGGTTGTAATTTCACTTTTTTAGACAAAATGTATTAGGATATATTTTGTAAAAAGATGAAGATGATGAAGATGTGAAGAACACCAGAAGAAGCATTTGGATGCAAGATTAAGTGGGAGATTTAAAATCTCCTACTTTGTGTTATAACCCCTTATCCGGTGGCATTTGTTTTCGGCTAAACAAATGTCTACCAAAATGGCTTGATTGTGAACATATTTGTTTTGCATGCATGGTTGTTTATTGTATGATTGTGGATTGTATGTTTGTATGCTACAAGTTAATCACACAAGTTAACAACAAGCAAAATGGCAATTTAATTGGTTAAATTATACATTAATTAACGACATGCAAAACGACAATTTAATTGGTTAAATTAAAAATGGCTAAAAGGACATTAATAAACGGTTATTAAGAACATGATTAGGATCATATATATAAAATGGTTTATAGACATGAAAATGGATTTCAAATGAACCACACACTAAATGCATGTTGGTGTATGGCATAAAAGTTTTCTCAAACTAGAATTAATGAAAACTTAAAATCCCTTATTAACAAGGCAAACAAGTTAAACGCCATCCTTTTGTGCAACGCTTAAAAATATTAGGGAACTCACAATGGGATAAAGGTCACCTAACCGTTATGAGCAAACTAATATGATTAAGTTAAATTTCGCACACTTGTGGGATAAAGGTCACCTAACCACTTGTATGTTAAGTTTACATGTCTAAACAAGTAGGACGACTTGATTTGAAAATCATGAACTTAGGGTCACCGAAGCATGATGAACAAATAGGCGTTGATGGGATAATATGTCATGCAAAAGGATTGCATGATCCCATAACTTAGAAGTTGCAAAAGGATTGCAATTGTCATATAATGACTACCTAGCTAAATCAAATTACGGGATAAAGGTCACCTAACTGAAATTTGGTTTACCGTTGGATTCTAAAATTTAATATATATATATATATATATATATATATATATATATATATATATATATATATATATATATATATATATATATATATATCAATTGGATTTAAAGGGTATTGACTGTTAAATTTAAAATCGATACTTAAATAAACTTTGTTAAATTTTGTAGATGGCCGCCAATAACAACAACATGCAAAACGCACCTATTAACTTGAACAACCTATCATTAAGGTCTCTCCTCGAGAAAGACAAACTCAACCATACGAACTTTATGGATTGGTTCCGCAATCTTAGGATTGTCCTCAAACTTGAGGATAAGGCGTATGTGTTGGAAGACCCCATTCCCGATCAACCCGACGAGGATGATACGGAAGGCATGGCTTATTGGGATAAGTATTGCGCCGATTCAGTGCAAGTTGCTTGCCTAATGCTTGGGACTATGATACCTGAACTCCAAAAGGATTTCGAGCATCATACTGCATACGACATGATCACGCAATTGAAGGAGATGTTCCTTCAACAAGTTCGTGTCGAGCGCTTTGAAACGGTCTGAGCGCTTCATGCATGTCTTATGGACGACTCCCAATCCGTTTCATCTTATGTCCTTAAGATGAAAAGCCTCATTGATCGCGCAAACCGTCTTAATCTCAACATATCTAATGAGCTAGCCACGGATCTTATCCTAAACTCCTTGTCAAAGAGGTTTGACCAATTTGTAATTAATTACAATATGAATGGGATGGATAAGACCATTGGCGAACTTCATGGCATGCTTAGGACGGTAGAAACTAGCATGGGTAAGAGGGCTTCACCCGTGCTAATGATCAATGATGGTGGGTCCAAAGGTAATAACACCTCTAAGCCAAAGGCGGCTAAGAGGAAAGGACCCGCCCATCAAGGCAAGGGAAAGGGGAGGATGGTTACCCCAACCAAAAACAAGAACAAGAAGCAAAAGGTTGCCGGACAAGCAAACCCCAAGGAAGACCCGTGCTTCGGTTGTGGTGAAATGGGTCACTGGAAACGAAACTGCCCGGTCTACCTTAAGGAGTTGAAGGAAAAGAGGGATGCGGGGCAAACCTCAGGTAATATATATATGGTATATATAGAGCTTAGTATTTCTTCTTCTAATACATGGGTATTAGACACTGGATGTGGAACTCACATTTGCAAGTCTTTGCAGGGGTTCAAAAGAAGTATCAAGCAAACGGGAACATCAAGTCTCTTTATGGGTAATGGAGCCAAAGTGCAAGTGAAGGCTCAAGGAGACTTTGTATTAAAGCTTCCAAGTGGTTTGGAACTTATTTTGAACAATGTTTTGTATGCACCGGATTTATGTCGAAACATTATTTCAGTTTCCCGTTTAAAACAATGTGGTTTTTATCTTAATTTTGTTAATGATGTTATCCACGTTTATTTAGATAATGTATTCTATTTTAAGGCTTCGCCTTCAAATGGAATTTATGAATTGGTTCATGATGACACATCATCTAGTAGCTCAATATACCATACTAGCACCAAGAAACTCAAAAGGGATTTGAGTGATTCCTACTTATAGCATTGTCGCCTTGGTCACATAAACAAAAATCGAATGCATACACTTCAAAAGAATGGCCTTTTGAAATCAAATGAACTAGACTCGTTTGATGTATGTGAATCTTGTTTACAAGGAAAAATGACTAAAGCACCTTTCAAAGGGACCTATGAAAGGGCTAAGGACTTATTGGGATTAATACATTCGGATGTATGTGGACCCTTTAAGCCCATAACTAGGAATGGTGAAAGATACTTCATTACTTTCATTGATGACTTCAGTCGTTTCGGATATGTCTACTTGTTAAGACATAAGGACGAAACTTTTGAAGCATTCAAAGAGTATCAAAGCGAAGTACAAAATCAAATCAATAAGACAATCAAGGTACTTCGTACCGATAGAGGAGGTGAATACCTAAGTGATGCTTTCCAAGATCATCTTAGAAGTTGTGGGATTATCTCGCAACTCACTCCTCCTGGAACACCCCAACTGAATGGAGTTTCCGAAAGGAGGAACCGAACCCTAATGGATATGGTTCGATCTATGATGGCTAGAAGCTCGTTACCTCTATCATTTTAGGGTTATTGTCTATGCTCCGCGGCTCGTATTTTAAATATGGCCCCAACCAAGTAAGTGGAACGAACACCTCATGAGATGTGGTTTGGAAAACCTCCATCTCTATCATACTTAAAGGTATGGGGATGTGAAGCTTATCCTAAGTGTTACGTCCCTAATAAGTTGAATGCTCGATCCACGAAGTGTATCTTCATAGGATATCCCAAGGATAATATGGGATATTATTTCTATGATCCATCCGAGCAGAATGTATTTGTTGCTCGGAAGGCAGAATTCCTTGAAACTAAGTTCCTAATGGAAGGAAGTAGTGAAAGGAAGATAGATCTTGAAGAGGTTCAAGATCAAGTAGATGATACACAATTGGTTGACACTAGCACTCAACATGAAAATGTTGAAAGTGATCAAATGGATGATCAAAATACACAAGACGTTCGCAGATCTGGTAGGATTAGTAATCCTCCTGAGAGATATGGGTTTCTCATGGATGGTTGCTATGTGGTTGATTTGGATGAACCAATAAACTACCAAGATGCTTTATCAAGGATTGATAAAGATAAATGGCAGGAAGCCATGAACGCTGAGATGCAATCCATGTATGACAACCAAGTTTTGGAACTTGTAACATAACCTACTGGCTCAAGGCTAGTTGATTGTAAATGGCTTTTCAAAATGAAAACCGACATACATGGAAACTTGGATACATATAAAGCTAGACTTGTAGCAAAAGGTTTCACTCAAACTCAAGGGGTTGACTATGATGAAACTTTTTCGCCTGTGGCAATGCTAAAGTCTATTAGGATATTACTTGCCATTGCTGCTCATTATGATTATGAAATATGGCAAATGGATGTCAAGACCGCTTTCCTAAATGGATATCTTGTGGAAGATGTCTATATGGTTCAGCCTGAAGGTTTTGTTGATCCGAAATATCCTAAAAAGGTATGCAAGTTAAAGAAGTCAATCTACGGATTGAAACAAGCATCTAGAATGTGGAATTATCATTTTAATGAGGAAGCCGTGAAATTTGGCTTCATTAAAAATGGTGATGAAGCTTGTGTATATAAGAAAGCTAGTGGGAGCACTATCATGTTCCTTGTACTATATGTAGATGATATATTGTTATTTGGAAATGATATTCCGGCAATGCAAAGAGTTAAAACTTGGCTAAGTAAATGCTTCTCCATTAAGGATCTTGGAGAAGCACAATACGTTTTGGGGATTGGGATCTACAGGGATAGATCCAAGAAACTGATAGGTTTGAATCAAAGTGCATACATTGAAAAGATCTTGAAAAGGTTCAAGATGGAGAACTCTAAGAAAGGTTTGGTACCTATTCAAAGAGGAACACTCCTTAGTTCATCTCAGTGCCCCACCACGAAAGATGAACAAGAGAGAATGAAGAAAGTCCCATATGCGTCTGCCATTGGGTCAATCATGTATGCAATGATATGCACTAGACCGGATGTGTCATGCGCTCTTAGCCTGACAAGCAGATACCAGAATAACCCAGGAAACAGTCATTGGATTGCTGTTAAAAGTATATTGAAATACCTTAGGAGGACTAAGGATATGTTTCTAATATATGGGTCTGGTGAGGAGGAACTCGCTGTAAAAGGTTACGTGGACGCGAGTTTCCAAACTGATCGAGATGATTCTCGCTCACAATCCGGTTATGTATTCACGTTAAATGGAGGTGCGGTCTCTTGGAAGAGTTCAAAACAGGATGTTGTTGCATTATCCACTACAGAGTCGGAGTACATTGCCGCCTCATTGGCAGCGCAGGAAGCTGCATGGATGAAGAAATTCATCGAAGACTTAGGAGTAGTCCCTTCCATTCAGGACCCTCTTGAGATCTTTTGTGACAACGAGGGTGCGATTGCTCAAATCAAAGAACCTCGCACTCACCAAAAGACCCGTCACATTGAGCGGAGATTCAACTACATAAGGGATGAATTTGAAAAGGGAAAGATATGTATTCGCAAAGTTCACACAGATCTTAATATAGCGGATCCTCTCACGAAGCTCTTACATGGAGCAAAACATACTGGACATGTTTGTGCATTAGGGCTTCGATATTCTAGTGATTGGTCATGATCTGTTTTAAGTATTGTAACGGAACGAAATTGTTCAAACTCATTAATATAATTATGGTATTAATTTATTTTGAGTTATGTTCCTATTTTGCATATTTTATCCATGAATAAGTAATTATTCTAAATTCTGTAGTCGATCACAGTTGTGGGAACAAGTGTGAGGTTTAGACTATTATGAACTTGGATTGGTATACATTCACGGGATGAATGTGGGGCAAGGTTGCAACCAAGGTTCATAGATATTTGTGGGACACAAATATTGGAAGACCCGCTCTCAAGACTTACTAAATAGAGCCTTTGTAGTTGATCACTTGTAATCTTGAGTAAAGGCGAATATCATTGTATCCTTTGACCTGAGATACATATTGGGTTCGGATATTCACTAAGTATTGTGCCTTGATTCTTTCCTTTGCTATTCTGAAATATGGTAGTTCATAAGGAAGAGCTCAGGTATAATGCATAGTGTATATCTAGGACATATGTAGTCAATATGGAATTTGTCCCTCTTATTCGTTGAGAGTCAGATGTCTAAGGCCTGATAAAGTTAAATCTAGAAGAGAGTGATCACTCTATGTCTCTTGGATTTAACATGACATCTAGGATGAAAGGATATAATGAAAAGATTCACCTAATCATATTCGAGATGGGAACTCGAAAGGGATGATGTTATTGAATGGCACTAAGTCATAACATATTGGGGGTGATGGACGGTCGTTAGGTGGTATCCGTCACTTGCATTAATTTCTTATGTTTCTCGTGCAAGTGGGAGATTGAAGGTTTTTCGTATGCCCGAGAGACATATCAAATTAACGTGGCTAATATGTTTTGATCCAAGTCGGGTCATACCCAATAACAAGCTTACCGACACCTTATACGTATTTGATCTTAACGATTGGATCATTAAACAAATACGCGACACTTAGATTTTAGAAAATCAGGTTTCTAAAATATTGTCACTTGAGATAAATTATTTGGATAATTTATATATAATTGTTTATGGGTTTAAATAATTATATTGTGTTATATTTTATAAAAGGTTTTATAAAATATATAAGTAACAAAATAATACATAAGTTTATAACAAGTTTATAAACTTTTATAAACTTACAAGTATTATTATTAAACATTATAAGTGTGCAGATTTTGGGACTCCAAGGAGACACCCCATGCTTATTTTGGTTACTTTAAAGTTGACACAACTCCTAAGGAACATACCTAACTAGTTTACCAAGGCTTGACTCAAGTGATACATAAAATACACAAAAAATAGCAAGTGAAATTCAGCTCCTTTTGCTGAATTCTGGCTGATTTTTCTGCTGTCCAAGAGGGAGTTCTTGAGCTTATTTGGAAGCTTATTTTCAAGTGTCAATAAATCCTAACCATTGTACAAGGTGTTGGTGTCAAGTTTGGGGTATAATCTCTTGAGGTTTCATCACTTTGAGGCTTGCATTCATCATCATCTTCATCATCATCTTGCAACTTTGAAAACATCCCTCAACTAGCTTGAGGAGGTATAATCTCAAAACCCACTCTTAGTTTGTAAGTATGTTTCACAACTTGATCCTAATTGGGATTTAACTTTAATTGGTTAAAGTTTAACAAGACTAAAATTGGTAATTAACGTGCTTCCGCTTTCTTAATTCTTAAAATGGTTTAAGTATATTATGAACTTGTTAAATCCCAACAATATGTGCATTCGACATTATTTCATATAGTCAAGGTGGCGTGTCAATCAAATTAAACAACGTGATATTAAGATGGAATAAGAGTTAGGTATGAATAGAAAAGTTCGAGTATAAATGCACAAGTAGTCAAGTAATTCCTACTTCAAGTCTATATGCCGGTTGTTGTAGTGACCCGAAATTTTCCATGTTTATATATATATTAAATGAAATTGTTATTTACATGATTAAGTGTTTCCAACATGTTAAGCAATCAAACTTGTTAAGACTTGATTAATTGAAATAGGTTTCATATAGACAATTGACCACTCAAGTTGACCGGTGATTCACGAACGTTAAAACTTGTAAAAACTATACGATGACATATATATGGTTATATATATAGTTAACATGATTTTATTATAAGTATGTATCTCATTAGGTATTTTAACAATGAGTTATATACATAAAAATGAGACTATTAATTTAAGAAACTCGAAAACGATATATATAACGATTATCGTTATAACAACGTCTTACTAGGTACATATGAATCATATTAAGATATTGATACACTTGGTTAATTATGTTAAATGATAAGTAAATATATTATTAAGTGTATTAACAATGAAATACATATGTAAAAATAAGACTACTAACTTAATGATTTCTAAACGAGACATATATGTAACGATTATCGTTGTAACGACATTTAACTGTATATATATCATACTAAGATATATTATATATCATAATATCATGATAATATAACAATTTAACATCTCATTTGTTATAATAAACAATGGGTTAACAACATTCAACAAGATCGTTAACCTAAAGGTTTCAAAACAACATTTACATGTAACGACTAACGATAACTTAACGACTCAGTTAAAATGTATATACATGTAGTGTTTTAATATGTATTCATACACTTTTGAAAGACTTCAAGACACTTATCAAAATACTTCTACTTAACAAAAATGCTTACAATTACATCCTCGTTCAGTTTCATCAACAATTCTACTCGTATGCACCCGTATTCGTACTCGTACAATACACAGCTTTTAGATGTATGTACTATTGGTATATACACTCCAATGATCAGCTTTTAGCAGCCCATGTGAGTAACCTAACATATGTGGGAACCATCATTTGGCAACTAGCATGAAATATCTCATAAAATTACAAAAATATGAGTAATCATTCATGACTTATTTACATGAAAACAAAATTACATATCCTTTATATCTAATCCATACACCAACGACCAAAAACACCTACAAACACTTTCATTCTTCAATTTTATTCATCTAATTGATCTCTCTCAAGTTCTATCTTCAAGTTCTAAGTGTTCTTCATAAATTCCAAAAGTTCTAGTTTCATAAAATTAAGAATACTTCCAAGATTGCAAGTTTGCTTCCAAGTTTCTAAATCCATTCCAAGTAATCATCCAAGATCAAGAAACCTTTGTTACTTACAGTAGGTTATCTTTCTAATACAAGGTAATAATCATATTCAAACTTTAATTCAATTTCTATAACTATAACAATCTTATTTCGAGTGGAAATCTTACTTGAAATTGTTTTCGTGTCATGATTCTGCTTCAAGAACTTTCAAGCCATCCAAGGATCCTTCGAAGCTAGATCCATTTTTCTCATTTCCAGTAGGTTTATCCAAGGAACTTGAGGTAGTAATGAAGTTCATAACATCATTCGATTCATACATAAAAAGCGGTCTTATTCAACGTTATAAACTTGTAATCACTAGAACATAGTTTAGTTAATTCTAAACTTGTTCTCAAATAAAGTTAATCCTTCTAATTAGACTTTTAAAATCAACTAAACACATGGTATATATCTATATGATATGTTAACTTAATGATTTAAAACCCGGAAACACGATAAACACCATAAAACTGGATATACGCCGTCGTAGTAAAACCGCGGGCTGTTTTGGTTGGGATAATTAAAAGCTAAGAAGAACTTTGATTTAAAAGCTATACTTCTGGAAAAATAATTTTTCTTATGAACATGAAACTATATCCAAAAATCATGGTTAAACTCAAAGTGAAAGTATGTTTTTCAAAATGGTCATCAAGATGTCATTCTTTCGACTGAAATGACTACCTTTACAAAAATGACTTGTAACTTATTTTTACGACTATAAACCTATACTTTTTCTGTTTAGATTCATAAAATAGAGTTCAATATGAAACCATAGCAATTTTATTCACTCAAAACGGATTTAAAATGAAGAAGTTATGGGTAAAACAAGATTGGATAATTTTTCTCATTTTAGCTACGTGAAAATTGGTAACAAATCTATTCCAACCATAACTTAATCAACTTGTATTGTATATTATGTAATCTTGAGATACCATAGACACGTATAAAATGTTTCCACCTATCATGTCGACACATCTATATATATTTCCGAACAACCATAGACACTCTATATGTGAATGTTGGAGTTAGCTATACAGGGTTGAGGTTGATTCCAAAATATATATAGTTTGAGTTGTGATCAATACTGAGATACGTATACACTGGGTCGTGGATTGATTCAAGATAATATTTATCGATTTATTTCTGTACATCTAACTGTGGAAAACTAGTTGTAGGTTACTAACGAGGAAAGCTGACTTAATAAACTTAAAACATCAAAATATATTAAAAGTGTTGTAAATATATTTTGAACATACTTTGATATATATGTATATATTGTTATAGGTTCGTGAATCAACCAGTGGCCAAGTCTTACTTCCCGACGAAGTAAAAATCTGTGAAAGTGAGTTATAGTCCCACTTTTAAAATCTAATATTTTTGGGATGAGAATACATGCAGGTTTTATAAATGATTTACAAAATAGACACAAGTACGTGAAACTACATTCTATGGTTGAATTATCGAAATCGAATATGTCCCTCTTTATTAATTCTGGTAATCTAAGAATTAGGGAACAGACACCCTAATTGACGCGAATCCTAAAGATAGATCTATTGGGCCTAACAAACCCCATCCAAAGTACCGGATGCTTTAGTACTTCAAAATTTATATCATATCCGAAGGGTGTCCCGGAATGATGGGGATATTCTTATATATGCATCTTGTTAATGTTGGTTACCAGGTGTTCACCATATGAATGATTTTTATCTCTATGTATGGGATGTGTATTGAAATATGAAATCTTGTGGTCTATTGTTACGATTTGATATATATAGGTTAAACCTATAACTCACCAACATTTTTGTTGACGTTTAAAGCATGTTTATTCTCAGGTGAATACTAAGAGCTTCCGCTGTTGCATACTAAAATAAGGACAAGATTTGGAGTCCATGTTTGTATGATATTGTGTAAAAACTGTATTCAAGAAACTGATTTCGATGTAACATATTTGTTTTGTAAACCATTATCTAATGGACATGTGTAAACAGGATATTTTAGATTATCATTATTTGATAATCTACGTAAAGCTTTTTAAACCTTTATTTATGAAATAAATGTTATGGTTTGTTTTAAAAATGAATGCAGTCTTTGAAAAACATCTCATATAGAGGTCAAAACCTCGCAACGAAATCAATTAATATAGAACGTTTTTAATCAATAAGAACGGGACATTTCAGTTGTAGTCTAGACTCACTAATGTATCCTATGACTCGGGGTTGACACCAATGAACTCTAAATCCCTACAACCAATGCTCTGATACCATCTGTAGCGACCCGACAAAATCGTCATTGACGGCGCCGTCTACTTAGGTCCCATTACGTGATCATAAGTCTTTAAAATGACGTTTGACCAAAATATGTCACATTCATTTCAAATGTATAGATGTTTCAAGTTTACAAAAATAGTTCAACAACTAGTGACGTTACAATGTTTTACGTACAAATGAAACCTATGCGACACAGTTTAAATGTAAAGTCAAAAGATGCTCCATGTATGCATGTATACTCGACATCTAAGCAAGTATCAAAATAGTGAGCAGAAGCATGTAACACATATCGTTCAAGGACTTGAGAAAAACATAGAAAATCTGTCAACGAAAACGTTGGTGAAATCATAGGTTTAGTAAGTGAGTACGTAAGTAAGTTGAACCACAAGATTTATAACGTTGAAGCAATAGTAAGAACATTCTAAAAGTTGTTATCACGAGCACCCAATTATCAAGGCTTAACTAACGTTACCCCATCACAAATAGTCTTAGAACATACACTGTTTCTCGAAAATATATTTCATCCGCATAACGGTAGCGAACCGTTTGAATGAGGGTTTATCAAACCCATATGGCCATACAACATAAGTTCTCACTTACACCCGGCAAGTGTAACTAATGATAATAGAATTGAGGATTTTTGTTCTAACTCGTACGTAGAATGTTCGTTTTCGTACTTGTGTTCACTTTGTTAAACGAAATGTTATGTTTTTCTCATCCCAAATGTATTTATAAAAGAGTAAAAGTGGGACTATGATCTCACCTTGAGTGCACGAGTAAATAAGTACTTCACAACGTAAATGTGTGCAAGAACAAATGCTAGTCTTGACCTAAACAAATAGGTTGTATCAATATCGGTAATCACGGTCGGTCAAAGTGTTCAATTAATCCTATGGCTCGTTACGACTCGATTATTGTAGCATGTGAATCAAATTGTCAAGTTTCATGCAAGGTACAAGTATAAAAGCATGTTAGAATGATTGCATAAGTATTTCGTTAAGTTTAGACAAAAGTCAACTTTGGTCAAGTCAAAGTCAACTAAAAAGTCAACACATTCGGGTCGGGTCCCGAACTATTTTTCTGAGGTTTTTAATCATATATGAGCATGTTAGAACAAGTTTCATGTTAATCAGAGGTGCGTAGCATAGGTAGAATTAAACGAAAAAGTGCACTTTTGGACAGCAAGGTTTGGAGCGCCGCTCAAGGGTATGGAGCGCCACTCCATGTATCTGTTCAGCAATTCTGGGCAGTTTGAACACTTAATGCACGAATCCAACTTCAAACTACCATAACTATTGAACCGTAAATATTCAAAACACGTATCTTATATCGTTGGAAAGGTAATTTAACAAGGAATACAAATAAACACTTTTCATCAAACAAAAACATCATTTAAAATAATCGAATTCTCGTCGATTGATCATTTAAAGCTCGTTATCAAGGTTTCAAGTTCGTAAAACGCATAAGATGATTCAGGAACTTACTACACAAATATAATACGCCGTTTTGTAAGTAATTACACATACAATACTACTAAACACTTACAAACAACATTGGAAGGCTTTTAATGCATCAAAAATCACATTCAAGGCTACCAAACCCTAACCAACAATCATAAAATCCTTATTCATATTAATGAGGCTTTTCCAAGTCAACTTACATGCCAAATTGAAGCTAGTGATGCTAGTAACACATTTAATACATGCACTTTTAACATCTAACAACATATGATCCACCAAAACTCAAGATTAAGCACACCCATTTCAACTTTAAGCTAGTTACATTAAAATGACAAGAATAAGCATACAAATCATATATTCATGTTAGACTTGAGCCATAGACACTAATTAACACTTCTATAAGTTAAAAAAAAACATCAAGAACACAAAAGCTAGTGTTTTTAGAAAGTTACCCAAATGCAATAAGGTTGGTATGGATTCGAAGAGGAAGATGCAAGAATTCCAAATATGTAATTTGTTTGAATTGATACTTACTAGATCTTGAATAGATAATGAATCTTTGATTGAATGTTGAGAGGATTTGGAAGTATCAAAAAGAGAAAGAGGATATGAATGAGTTACTGGAGGAGAAAGGTTTGACCAGTTGACCTAGTCAAATCTTTGGTCTCTTGGAAAGTTTAGTCCCTCAAGTTTAAAAGCGAGTGCGTGAATTACCTAAGCGAAATATTTTAAAACGCATTTTAACGGAAGATGTTATAATTATATAACGGACTTTAAAATAGTATAACGGACTTTAAAATAGTATAACGGAAAGTAAATGGAAAAAGACGAGATGTTACATGTTGCAGCTGCAAATAGCAGCCTTTTATGGCTCGAAAAGACAGCAGAAACAGGAGCAATAATATGGCGATTGAGGGCTGTTTTTGGACTGAACAAGGCGGCAATTTGGTGGCTGTTTTGAAGGTGGTTGTACTAGATGCAGGTGAGGTTGTTGAGGGGCTGTTTTAGTTGATTAAGGTAATGTTTTGGAAGGCTGTTTTGGTCGATAAAAGGTGGGGTTTGGGGGGATTAAACTGTCAAAAAAAACAAGCACAAAGAGGGATTTAGTGGTTTAATGTGTGATGACTATTATGGTAATTCATGAGGCCTTTTTATAGTTGAAGTTTAGATTCCTAAACATATTACAATTACTAGGATTTGCTTGGTGATCAAGAACTTGGATCAAGATTAGGATGCAAGAAAAAGGTAGTTGATTAAGATTAGGATTAGTAATGACTTAGGGATCAAGTTCCTTTTTTTTAAACACCTAGCCGAATTTTTTTTAAATTATATATGTATTATATTTTTTTTATTTACTCGGCATATTAATTATTTATATATTTTATATATATATTTTTTTATTAAAATGTTACTTTTATTTTAAATAAGTTTTATTTAACCTTTTACATTTGTGTCCAAGTCTTTTATTAAATTTTTACTTACTTCTCATTAGTTTTTAAATTATATAAATGTCACATTTAATTTATTACATATCGTTTATATTATTAATTTAATATTAGGGTTAGGGTTTAAGGCCTTAAGTTACGAGCATTCATTTACAGGATCCTTAGTTAGTCGAGCACTTTTTTTTTCTCATCAGAATAACAACCCTAACGATAATACACAGAAAGATAATGAACCCTAAGGCAGTTTAGTATATTCAGAATGGAAAAATGAGGGTTGTTATAGTACTTCCCCGTTAATTTAAACTTCGTCCAGAAGTTTTAGGAAGGCTTCTCGGATGCATCAGCGGTTGAGAATAGATAATGATATTTCTGCTTCATTTGGTCTTCACGTTCCCAGGTATACTCGGGGCCTTTTCGTAAATTCCAACGGATTCGTTCTATAGAAATATTGCCCTGTTCTAAGCGTTTGAATCTTATGACCCATAACTTATACAGGTTCTGTCGTGACCTGTCCAAATCCACCTGGACGAATACAATAACATATGATTCCATTGCGAGGTTCTAACCTCTATATGATACATTTTACAAACATTGCATTCGTTTTTAAAAGACAAACTTTCATTTACATTGAAAGTTGACAGGCATGCATACCATTTCATAATATATCCAACTATAATTGACTTAATAATAATCTTGATGAACTCAACGACTCGAATGCAATGTCTTTTGAAATATGCCATGAATGACTCCAAATAATATCTCTAAAATGAGCAAATGCACAGCGGAAGATTTCTTTCATACCTGAGAATAAACATGCTTTAAAGTGTCAACCAAAAGGTTGGTGAGTTCATTAGTTTATCATAAACAATCATTTCCATTAATTTAATAGACCACAAGATTTTCATTTCATTTCTCATAAACATCATGCATCTGCATAAAAATCATACATATGGATTGAACACCTGGTAACCGACCTTAACATGATGCATATAGAATATCCCCATCATTCCGGGACTCTCATCGGACATGATAAATCGAAGTACTAAAGCAGTTCAAATTCTCTGACTGGGGCTTGTTATGTAAAGACCCGTCCTAATCCATCCAGACAAAGTCCATATCGATTATAAACGATTCACAACAGTTGATTACATCGCGAGGTACTTGACCTCTATATGATACATTTTACAAACATTGCATTCGTTTTTGAAAAAAAATCTTTCATACATCGAAAGTTGACAACATGCATACCATTTCGTAATATATCTTACTATAATTGACTTAATAATAATCTTGATGAACTCAACGACTCGAATGCAACGTCTTTTGAAATATGTCATGAATGACTCCAAGTAATATCTCTAAGATGAGCAAATGCACAGCGGAAGATTTCTTTCATACCTGAGAATGAACATGCTTTAAAGTGTCAACCAACAGGTTGGTGAGTTCATTAGTTTAACATAAATAATCATTTCATAATTTTAATAGACCACAAGATTTCATATTTCCATTTCTCATAAACATACGTCCCATGCATAGAGACAAAAATATCATTCATATGGTGAACACCTGGTAACCGACATTCACAATATGCATATAAGAATATCCCCAACATTCTGGGATCCTCCTTCGGACAAGATATAAATTTCGAAGTACTAAAGCATCCGGTACTTTGGATGGGGCTTGTTGGGCCCAATAGATCTATCTTTAGAGTTCGTGTCAATTAGGGTGTATGTTCCCTAATTCTTAGATTACCATCATTCAACCATATAATGTAGTTTCCATTACTTGTGTCTATTTCGTCAAACATTTATAAAATATTCATAAAAGTTGCGCATGTATTATCAGCCCAAAAACATAAAGGGTAAAAAGGCAAATGAAACTCACCTAATGTATTTTGTAGTAAAAATACATATGATTATATTGAACAATGCAGGGTTGGCCTCGGATTCACGAACCTATATCATTTGTATGTACATATTAATACATATAATCAAAATAAAAAAAATTATATTTTATTATATATTATACTTATTTAGTTTGTGCATATATTCAAATTGTTTAATATCATATATATTTAGTTATATTAATATATCTATATATATATGGTTAGTATTGTATAACAAGATATCATTAATTTATTATATATATAAGTATTTATATAATTATTGTTATTGTGTTTCATATGTTATTAATATAACTATAATATATGTATTAAGTATAATTTAGATACAAAATAGTTATTTGTAATCAAATGATAGTTTTGATAATAATGGTTTACTGATAATAATAACTTTCTTAATATCAATAGTACTAATAATAATAATAATGATATTGTTAAAATTGATACTTATGTTAATAATAATAATAATAGTAAAACTAATAATTACAAAAAGTGATATTAATACTAATACTGGTGAAAAATAATAACAACTTGTATTGTTTTTATAGTAACAATAATAATAACCCTAATCACAATTATAATAATATTAGTAGTCCTAAAATGATAATTAAATGATAAGAATAATATTAATAATACTTGTAGTGATAATAATAATAATTATAATCATAAGTGTTAATACTTTGTAATCATAATTAATAATAACAATAATAACAATAACAATAATAATAATAATAATAATAATAATAATAATAATAATAATAATAATAATAATAATAATAATAATAATAATAATAATAATAATAATAATAATAATAATATTTACAATATTAATTAATAGATATAAAGATAAGAAATATACTCTCTGTAAAGGATTTTTTTCAAAAAGAATGCCCAGTACTGGAATCGAACCCGAGACCTCTGGTATAACGCAAACACCTTCTACCATCCTTCTGTCTCTATCTTTCTGTTTAAATACTGTTTTGTTTCTTTTTAACCCGTTTTGTATTTAACTTCTTCTTCTTCATGGACGAATCAACCAGAGCCCAAATAATCCATATAACTGTTAAATTAATTTGTTGTTTTTTTATTTATTTATTAGAATCGAATACTAACATTTTGATGATTTGAATGACCAGATAAATAAAAAAATTGAAATAGCAGTTAAGGTTATTACGATAGAAAAAAATAATAAATAAATAAACTCAAAATTTGATTTTAATTTCTAGGCATTTTTAAATAAAAATTACAAAATGAATTGTATTTTAAATCATTCATAGAATCTTTAGAAATTATCAATTGGACTTAACACATTAAAACAGATTCTAATTTTATGAAGAACAAGTCGTTTGACTTTTCGTTTTAAAATTTTGACTTCCAAAATTTGAATTTATTTCAATAAATTGAGGGCTGAAACTTTGGATACAGATTCACTAGAGGAGTACTACCCTAACCGCAATATTAGATTTTGAATTTCGAGTTGAACTTGAACTATTGCTAATTACAGTCATGAACACCTATAACTTGTTTCTTGATTTTTAAATTTAGATCGTTTTAGACAGAATTTATAACATGATATAAGTTTTAAATCTATCATTGAAACTTTCTGGATCATTAATTGATCCCATAACATCAACAAAATTACGAATTTTCTCAAGAACAAAAGGGTTGACTTTTTTTGAAGATCAGGTTTGACTCGAAAATTGAAACACGATAGTTAGAATTGAACCTTGAAAGTTTACAGATAGTTTGAGTATGGAATTCCAAACAGAACTGCATTAATAGTTTTTGCAATTAACTTCGAAATCGAGCATTGAGTATTTATGGTCAAGAACAGGGGTATACGACATGGTTACTTGATTTTTCTGTTTTAAATCTTGAAAATTGGCAGTTGTAAATAGTGTAATTAATAATGGGAATGAAGAAGTGAAGAATTGTGAGATTAACAGGTAACATTCGGATGATTTAAAACCAAATGGTCGACAAGTATTGTTTATCAGTACAAAAGAAAAAAATAAAAAAATTGAAAACTGATATCGACCCTTAACAGCATCTTGGTTGTTTTCGTGATTAGAGGTCCACTTATAGAATCAGAATCAGATAAAAGATGAAAAAAATAAAACTATAAAGGCAGATTGAGACTAGGACGTTCAACAGATTTTGGTGTATATGAGTTTGATTTTTGTCAAGTATAAGATTCCAAATAGAATTATATATACAGTTATATTCTGTTTATTATTATTAATAATAATTATAATTAAATAATAATACTATTAATATTAATAATAATACTAATTAAGAATACTGATAATAATAATTGTAAAGATGATAATAACTGTAAAGATGATAATAATATTATATTGTATAGAAAGAAAGAAAAAAAAATATAATGAGTCTTAGTGATTATGACAATAATAATGCTAAAATAAAAATAATAATAATAATGTTAATATCAAAATAATACTTAGTAATATCAATAATGATGGTAAAAGTAATAAAAATCATAATATTGATATTTTAAAATAATATTTAGTAATAATAATAAGAATGATCATAAAAATAACTAAAATTATAATTTTTTCTATTAATTATTATAATAATGATATAACAAATTAAATATATCAATTCTACATTTATATATCATGTTAAAATAATAATATTCTGATATTAATATTAATAATAATATTAATAATAATATTGAGAGTAATAATAATAATAATAATAATAATAATAATATTAATATAACAATTATATTTCAAACTTGCAATTAAATATAATACCATTTATTATTTATGTAATATTATATTATATGATGACATTTACTGAATAGTTAATATGTATATACTTTATATATGTATTTAATAGAAATCATATATAGATTCATGATAATATATATATATATATATATATATATATATATATATATATATATATATATATATATATACATATATATTTATATATATTTATTTTAACAGTAACTTAATTATTCTAATTATTATTTTACATTTCAAATTTAAATTAATTAAGATATACCTTATTAAATCTAATTATTATCTATTCTTATATTTATATTTAGGTAATATACATACTGATTTATTTACAAATAATTGTTCGTGAATCGTCGAGATTAGTAAAAGGGTAATTAAATACATGAACACACTTCAACGTTTTTGAGATTTCAATATTACAGACTTTGCTTATCGTGTCGAAATCATATAAAGATTAAGTTTAAATTTAGTCAGAAATTCCCGGGTCGTCACAGTACCTACCCGTTAAAGAAATTTTGTCTCAAAATTTGAGTGAGGTGGTCATGGTTAACAATAAAAATGTTTTCATGACGAATATGAGTTGATAAATAGAGTTTTATCACCATAAAGTAATATAGATAAAATAATTCGATTACTCGAAGAGTACAAGTGAAGCTATCACAAAAGAGTGAAATGTGGAAATAACTGTTCGCCTTTACTTTTGACGTAGTTACTGCTGAATTCCGGAATTCAAGGGATTTAAAAAAAAATCTTGTAAATCTATAAGATCTGATTCTTCAGGATTTATGGAAATTAAGATTTCTATAATTAAATGTGATCATCTGTCTCGATTACCTTGTCTGATATCTTCACTATAAATGAACTTCTTCCGTTCCATTACTTCCCACCACTCCCATTTTCTATATTTTAATTCATACTTTCAAATCATCAGTCAATATGCTTCATCCAGTTTTAATTCTGGATATATTACTGGCCTTCATATCGATCATTCTCCTTTTTCATCTACCACTGGAGGAATCTGTTTACTTCTACTTCGCTCTTGGTTTTGTAGTGTTTTTAGTTCTCCCGAGTCTTTATATTACTATTCGTATTAATATCCACGGTTTGTGACCTCCATGTCATTATTGGGCTTTATATTTTCTCTTATATTTTGGAGCTCTTTGCTTTTTATTCTCTTCTCGATCTCTAGTAAGGCTAGTAATGGTCAAGAATTCGTAAGTATGGAGTTTCGAATGATCTTAATGTTCTAAACAAGAAAGAATGTAATTGCATGATTTGATTTGTCAAATTACTTGAATCACTGAGAATAGAACTATCAAGAATATACTTTCTTGATATGTTCAGAAATTAAGCAGAATGAAAGAGTTATGTAACATGGCACGTGATGACGTTATGGTCTGTGAATCATCACGTTCCATAAGAAACTCAACATGACTTACTGTAATATAATCACGTTGATCAAGTGTTATTATATTATACTAACTCATGCATCAATTTCCAACACTACTCTAGAAGTCATTCATAATTTAAACTCGAATTTTAAAGAAATTTAGAAACTAAAATGGTTTCCTTTATGATGTAATACGGATAGCACGAAGAGATAACTAATTTCGGACAAGAAGAGTTATGAAAATATCCTCGAAAATATCGAAGATATTTATGATGATATTTTGGGATTTCTAAGTTCGATGGTTGATGAAGAAAGATTTTCCGCAAGATTTTAACATGAGTACGGAGTAAGATATTCGTTGAAGTTTTCATTGGATCCAGAATTACCTGGATTCTTTGAATATATGTTATGGTCCTGGTATTTGGCCTTGGCCTCCTCCATGGTTTGCTCAATCCGTTTCTCAGTACCAAATTTTCTATCGAACGTTCCTAACACTCCCTTCTTTATCATCAAACTTTTGGCCGTTTAGGCCATCTACAATTTTTATGTTTCCTCTGCATTTAATACTACGATATCTGAATCATCGGTTATCAATCCGAGGTGGTTTTAGGAGAATTGTGTTTTTAGATAATTAAACGCTGATTGTAATATGGTGGAATATAAAAGGTTCCCCGGTAGTAATAAAAGAGCATACATATAAATCAAGGTGATAATAAGGTTGTTTCGAACGAAAAGTCGAAGTTGACTTGCTGGAGCTGTGAAAAAATTTGCTACTTTGAAAGGAATTACCAAGTTATTTTGGGTAATAATAACACTAAAGGAATTAGCACCGATACGTGTTAAACGTTTACTCAGGTTCCGAGAGTTTTCAAGTGCATAATTATATGCATCAATCTTTTCTTCCGTAGTTGAAGTGCGGTTGGTTCATCCTCTCGATTGAGGTATTTTTTAAGAATCATGAAATCAAGTGGCAACCTTGAAGAATTGTTTAGTTTCATATGTTATAATAATTTTTTTTTAATTCATTTTAATTGTCCAATGTTGGTAGTCCTCAGTTGATAGTCCACAGTTAGCAATTTAATAATTCATATATAGTTTAATTTATAATATTCAGATTAATTAATACATATCGTGACTCGTGTACATGTCTCAGACTCGATCACAACTCAAAGTATATATATTATTATAGAATCAACCTCAACCCTGTATAGAGAACTCGATCATTACTGCATATAGAGTGTCTATGGTGATTCAAAATAATATATATAGATGCGTCGATATGATATGTCAAAACCTTGTATACGTGTCCCGATATTTAAAGTGCATAAAATAAATAACAGAAATTAAATGACGATAAATAAAATGCGTAAAGTAAATAACAAAAATTAAATGACGATAAATAAAATTGTGATAATTAAATTGAGATAAATAAACTGCGATAAATAAAATGTAATACGAAATTAACAGTTAGCTAGGAACAGTTAGCTAGGATTTTTGTTAGCGTGGATTATTAATAAAATTTCTCATAGTTAATTCGTTTGTTTCTAACAAAATTTTTTTTTGTCCAATGTTTTCTTCATTATGCCACTTGTTGGATCCCGATAGGCCAAAATTCAAATATGAAATTGAATGAAAATGGTTATTCTGCGGTGAACGGATACGTATATCTGCGGATGTAAGTAGGATAGTAAATGACTGTTGAATAAGATTCGAAGAATGTACAATGTAACTTATTAATGTGAAATCTAAATATTCCTCGGGTATTACCTACCCGTTAAAATATTTTCACCATTAACAGTTTGTACGAAAGAATTTTTAATTACAGTCTTTATGAAAGAATATATATACATATATATTTTCTTCAGATGTAATTATGGATTTATTGAGTCAATATGATATTAAACTCATTTGTTTTACCGTTAGAACAAGAATATATAATCTCTAAAACATTAGAAATTACATAACCGCCATATCGAACGAAGATAAATGATATAGAACAATTCATAGAACGAAAATTAATCGATGTAGAACAAGGTGTAAAATGAAGATTATGCTCGAGGTACAGAATGAGATGTTGAGGCATGGATTGTTGATGGTATTGGTGCTATTACTGATGGTACTGTTGGTGCCAGTGATGTTGCTGAAGCTGGTAAATTTTGCACCATATTCTCCCAATTGATTACTCGAGCGCGAAGTTCATTGACTTCTTCTATTATTCCGGGATGATTGTCGGTCGGAACGAGCGGATGAATAAGGTTCAGAATTGTGGATAGAATGTAATCATGTCGAACTACTCTGGAACTGAGGCTAAAAATGGTGTTTCAGATAGATTCGCCGGTAAGTGCTAAAGGTTCTTCATCAAGAGGTGAATTCGGTTAGTGGAAGTGATCGCCTTCTGTGCGTCTCCATTGATTAAGTAGACTACGAACCCATCAGATGAATTGGGGATGGCTGATTGGCTGATTCATTCTGGTGACGCTGCTTCCGGAGCTTAGGTGAACATCCATGTCGGGATAGTTGTCGGAATAACTATCGGAATAGCTATCGGAATCTAAGGGACTCGAACTGATTGAGGGACTCATCTCGTACGATCAGATGAAGGATTTTCGATAAGTAATAGATTATAGGATATAGATTAGTACCCTGCAATACATAATTTATATATACATATATAATACTAAAATCCTATAAATTACGGAGGAATCTACGGAAGCTGTCAGGCAAAGGTAACAATAACAGATACGCTAAGATATGAATTTATCTATACACTGTCTATGCAATAGAGGCAGTAAGACATGTCTAGACTAAGAATGATAATCAGGTAATTTCCTAAGGATGATAAGCAGATGATTTCCTACTAGAAATGATAAGCCAAACTTTTGACATGCAGACACGGTCGAAGTCCAGACTCACTAATGCATCCTATCGACTTATCAGTTAGACACACTAATGCAGATTTGGTTCGCTAAGACCACCGCTCTGATACCAACTGTAAATACAGTGGGGACAACCACCGTCCCAACCAGTGCCTTCCCAGCTAACTGCCTGGTGACCACTGAGTGTACCTCAGATACTAATTTTAGGGCCTGCCTCTCGGCTACTGCTAACCCTCATAAGGGATCGCAAGGAGTAAGAGCCAATGCTTCGTCACAGGTAACACTGTGAGAACCTCCTTTACGACTAACCCGCCACACATGGACGGCGTTATACCAGCTCTGATACCAACTGTAAAGACCAGTCCTAATCCATCTGGACAAAGTCCATATCGATTATAAACGATTCACAACAGTTGCTTACATTGCGAAGTACTTGACCTCTATATGATACATTTTACAAACATTGCATTCATTTTTGAAAAGACAATCTTTCATACATCGAAAGTTGACAACATGCATACCATTTCGTAATATATCTTACTATAATTGACTTATTAATAATCTTGATGAACTCAACGACTCGAATGCAACGTCTTTTGAAATATGTCATGAATGACTCCAAGTAATATCTCTAAGATGAGCAAATGCACAGCGGAAGATTTCTTTCATACCTGAGAATGAACATGCTTTAAAGTGTCAACCAAAAGGTTGGTGAGTTCATTAGTTTAACATAAATAATCATTTCATAATTTTAATAGACCACAAGATTTCATATTTCCATTTCTCATAAACATACGTCCCATGCATAGAGACAAAAATATCATTCATATGGTGAACACCTGGTAACCGACATTCACAATATGCATATAAGAATATCCCCATCATTCTGGGATCCTCCTTCGGACATGATATAAATTTCGAAGTACTAAAGCATCCGGTACTTTGGATAGGGCTTGTTGGGCCTAATAGATCTATCTTTAGAGTTCGCGTCAATTAGGGTGTATGTTTCCTAATTCTTAGATTACCATACAAAAATGGGCATATTCGATTTTGATTATTCAACCATATAATGTAGTTTCGATTACTTGTGTCTATTTCGTCAAACATTTATAAAATATTCATAAAAGTTGCGCATGTATTCTCAGCCCAAAAACATAAAGGGTAAAAAGGCAAATGAAACTCACCTAATGTATTTTGTAGTAAAGATACATATGATTATATTGAACAATGCGGGGTTGGCCTTGGATTCACGAACCTATATCATTTGTATGTATATATTAATACATATAATCAAAATAAAAAAAAATTATATTTTATTATATATTATACTTATTTAGTTTGTGCATATATTAAAATTGTTTAATATCATATATATTTAGTTATATTAATATATCTATATATATATGGTTAATATTGTATAACAAGATATCATTAATTTGTTATATATATAAGTATTTATATAATTATTGTTATTGTGTTTCATATGTTATTAATATAACTATAATATATGTATTAAGTATAATTTAGATACAAAATAGTTATGTGTAATCAAATGATAGTTTTGATAATAATGGCTTACTGATAATAATAACTTTCTTAATATCAATAGTACTAATAATAATAATAATAACGATAATGTTAAAATTGATACTTATGTTAATAATAATAATAGTAAAACTAATAATTACAAAAGGTGATATTAATACTAATATTGGTGAAAAATAATAACAACTTGTATTGTTTTTATAGTAACAATAATAATAACCCTAATCACAATTATAATAATATTAGTAGTCCTAAAATGATAATTAAATGATAAGAATAATATTAATAATACTTGTAGTGATAATAATAATAATTATAATCATAAGTGTTAATACTTTGTAATCATAATTAATAATAACAATAATAACAATAACAATAATAATAATAATAATAATAATAATAATAATAATAATAATAATAATAATAATAATAATAATAATAATAATAATAATATTTACAATATTAATTAATAGATATAAAGATAAGAAATATACTCTCTGTAAAGGATTTTTTTCAAAAAGAATGCCTAGTACTGAAATCGAACCCGAGACCTAGCGTATAACGCAAACACCTTCTACCATCCTTCTGTCTCTATCTTTCTGTTTAAATACTATTTTGTTTCTTTTTAACCCGTTTTGTATTTAACTTCTTCTTCTTCATGGACGAATCAACCAGAGCCCAAATAATCCATATAACTGTTAAATTGATTTATTTTTATTTATTTATTTATTAGAATCGGATACTAACGTTTTGATGATTTGAATGACCAGATAAAAAAAAATTGAAATAGCAGTTACAGGTTATTACGACAGAAAAAATAAATAAATAAATAAACTCAAAATTTGATTTTAATTTCTAGGCGTTTTTAAATAAAAATTACAACATGAATTGTGTTTTAAATCATTCATAGAATCTTTAGAAATTATCAATTGGACTTAACACATTAAAACAGATTCTAATTTTATGAAGAACAAGTCATTTGACTATTCATTTTAAAATTTTGACTTCCAAAATTTGAATTCAATTCAATAAATTGAGGGCTGAAACTTTGGATACAGATTCACTAGAGGAGTACTACCCTAACCGCAATATTAGATTTTGAATTTCTAGTTGAACTTGAACTATTGCTAATTACAGTCATGAACACCTATAACTCGTTTCTTGATTTTTAAATTTAGATCGTTTTAGACAGAATTTATAACATGATATAAGTTTTAAATCTATCATTGAAACTTTCTGGATCATCAATTGATCCCATAACATCAACAAAATTACAAATTTCCTCAAGAACAAAAGGGTTGACTTTTTTTGAAGATCAGGTTTGACTCGAAAATTGAAACACGATAGTTAGAATTGAACCTTGAAAGTTTCCAGATAGTTTGAGTATGGAATTCCTAACAGAACTGCATTAATAGTTTTTGCAATTAACTTCGAAATTGAGCCTTGAGTATTTATGGTCAAGAACAGGGGTATACGACTTGGTTACTTGATTTTTCTATTTTAAATCTTGAAAATTGGCAGTTGTAAATAGTGTAATTAATAATGGGAATGAAGAAGTGAAGAATTGTGAGATTAACAGGTACCATTCGGATGATTTAAAACCAAATGGTCGACAAGTATTGTTTATCAGTACAAAAGAAAAAAATAAAAAAATTGAAAACTGATATCGACCCTTAACAGCATCTTGGTTGTTTTCGTGATTAGAGGTCCACTTATAGAATCAGAATCAGATAAAAGAAGAAAAAAATAAAACTATAAAGGCAGATTGAGACTAGGGCGTTCAACAGATTTTGGTGTATATGAGTTTGATTTTTGTCAAGTATAAGATTCCAAATAGAATTATATATACAGTTATATTCTGTTTATTATTATTAATAATAATTATAATTTAATAATAATAATACTATTAATATTAATATTAATAATAATACTAATTAAGAATACTGATAATAATAATTGTAAAGATGATAATAATATTATATTGTATAGAAAGAAAGAAAGAAAAAAAAAATATAATGAGTCTTAGTGATTATGACAATAATAATGCTAAAATAAAAATAATAATAATGTTAATATCAAAATAATACTTAGTAATATCAATAATGATGGTAAAAGTAATAAAAATCATAATAATGATATTTTAAAATAATATTTAGTAATAATAATAAGAATGATCATAAAAATAACTAAAATTATAATTTTTTCTATTAATTATTATAATAATGATATAACAAATTAAATATATCAATTCTACATTTATATATCATGTTAAAATAATAATATTCTGATATTAATATTAATAATAATATTAATAATAATATTGAGAGTAATAATAATAATAATAATAATATTAATATAACCATTATATTTCAAACTTGCAATTAAATATAATACCATTTATTATTTATGTAATATTATATTATATGATGACATTTACTGAATAGTTAATATGTATATACTTTATATATGTATTTAATAGAAATCATATATATAGATTCATGATAACATATATATATATATATATATATATATATATATATATATATATATATATATATATATATATATATATATATATATATATATTTATTTATTTTAACAGTAACTTAATTATTCTAATTATTATTTTACATTTCAAATTTAAATTAATTAAGATATAACTTATTAAATCCAATTATTATCTATTCTTATATTTATATTTAGGTAATATACATACTGATTTATTTACAAATAATTGTTCGTGAATTGTCGAGATTAGTAAAAGGGTAATTAAATACATGAACACACTTCAACGTTTTTGAGATTTCAATATTACAGACTTTGCTTATCGTGTCGAAATCATATAAAGATTAAGTTTAAATTTGGTCGGAAATTCCCGGGTCGTCACATGTTAGTGCCCATAGATCTATCTTTAGGATTCGCGTCAATTGGTGGCAATTATAATAAACACCAAATCTTAGGCTACCAAGCTAAAAAGGGGCATATTCGGTTCGATAATCCAACCATAGAATGTAGTTTCGACTACTTGTGTCTATTTCGTAAAACAATTATAAAAGCAGCGCATGTATTCTCAGTCCCAAAAATATATATTGCAAAAACATTTAAAAGGGAGCAAATGAAACTCACAATATGATATTTTGTAGTAAAAATATGCATACGACGATTCTGAACAAATGTAGGGTTGGCCTCGGATTCACGAACCTATATCATTTGTATATATATTAACACACATAATCGTAATCGAATAAATATATATATTATTTTTAATAATATATTTGTTAAATTATTTGTTATATAGATATAGATACATTTAATTTATATATTTTATTTAACTAGTGTTTATCTTTTATTATAACATATTAATAATAATAATTTATATTTGGGTTTATCTATGATAAAATATATATGTACATATTAATTGATATATTTTATATATAACTTAGTTACTATCTTGTTAATAATAAAATTATAGTGATATGTAATATTAATATTCTTGTAATGTATATTTTTTTATATATATATATAAATATCTATTTGTAGTAATACTAATAATAATAACTATGAATGTAACAATTTTACTACTAATGATAATAATGATATTAAGTTTAATTATAACCATATTAACAATCATATTATCAAAAATAATGATTTTATTACTAATACTTTTGTTGATAAAAACAATAATAATACTAATAATTTATAAAATGATACTAATAATAATATTTATGATGGTAATTTGTATTATGTTCATAATAATGATAATAATAATAATAATAATAATAATAATAATAATAATAATAATAATAATAATAATAATAATAATAATAATAATAATAAGTTTAATAATAACAATACTAATATTTATATTAATAATAAAGATGATATTATTAGTAATTATACTCATATCTTTAGTAATAATAATAAACATAATAATGATAATAATACTAAAATGATAAGATTAATACTAATAATAATATTATTAATAATCATAATAATTATTTAATTAATAATAATGATAATAACAATAATAATAATACTTAAGGCTAATACTAAAATGATATTAATATTCATGATAGTTGTATTAATACTAATGACAAAGAGAGTTATAATACCTGATACTAATAATAATAGTTGTAATGCTAATGCTAATATTAATAATAACAATAATAATAACAATAATAATAATACTTGTAATAATAACAATTACTAATACTAATAGTAACATAACAATAATAATAATAATCATAATAATAATAAAAATGATAATATTAATGATAATAATAATAATAATGAAGAGGCTACCTTAAACGTTTTGCAACAAAAAAATGGCCACAACCGGACTCGAAACCGCGACCACTCGCTGGTTAATCATTGCTCCGTTTTTACCTTTCTGTTTTATAATCCACCCGATTAAATATATCCAATATTGTTTTTGTTCTAATTTCTTCTTCTTCATCATCAAAATCCAATTCATTGGAAGTAATTCAAAATCATAACAACTAACCTACGTTTGTTTAGAATATATAACGAAACAGAATTTGCAAACGATTGAACTTAGTAAAAAAATATATAATATGAGGAACAGCCAGTTGTATGATTAACATGTACCCTTACCAAGTACAATGCTAAAGTAACCACGTACCAACATAAGGTCAACCATCTAAACCGACGAAGACCGAACAAAAGCGAACCCTTAAGGATAACACTTACCACTTAACACCCCCTGTAGTGCGTAATACGACCAATACGCAACTATCGTAACATCATAAGCAAACGGCTAAAACCGATAGCTCCCAAAACGACTATGGCAACGCTAGATCCCAAGGTGTACAAAATCGACTATTGTCACACCCATCACAACATGTGAGCAAAACACAGCTATCGCATCACTAATCCCACAACATGGTCCTCACGACCCCACCATTGGCGTATAAAACAACCAATAGATCATACAACATGGTCCTTACGACCCCACCATTGGCTTATAAAACAACCAATAGATCACACGACATGGTCCTTACGACCCCACCATTGGCGTATAAAACAACCAATAGATCACACATCCAACAATCATGAAGGCTGGTCGAAAACTACACGCGCCTTAGTGAATCCGCACCACACGTGACTCACTACCTTCACCGCACAACAATCGGGATTGGCCGAACTACACGCGCCCTAGTGAATCCGAACTACACGAGAGTCAATATCCCAAAAGAATGACCGCAACCACACGTGTCATTTGTGAATCCGAACTACACGAGACTCACTTCATCAATATAATGACCGCATCCACACGTGTCATTTGTGAATCCGAACTACACGAGACTCACTTCCACAATATAATGACCGTATCCACACTAGTCATTGTGAATCCGAACTACACGCGATCCACTTCACAAAACTCCCGGGTGATGTCTTAAACACCGCGACTAACTCACCCCCATGACAATGTGATGTCTTAAACACCGCGACTAACTCACTCGTTACGTAGAATGTGGTGTCTTGAACACCGCGACAATTCCACATTCCACGCTACACAAATAAATACATTATATACGTACACGCATAATTATTCCACTCACTTGGAAATCCTTGCACACGCATCATACGTACGTGTACACAATGCCATCACAATTGAGCAAGAACCACCTATATCGCACATAGGCACAACACAATAATTCTCTAAAAGAGAATCCGACACGCACATCCCTTAACCAAGGGATTTCACCTTGCTCGTCAAACACGCCCATTATCTCTCAACGAGATTCACCACATTACCACCTCGGTGATAATTCAAATCCAAAATCATAAGTACAAATCAACCGAAATTGCACTCTACCACAAATCTACCAAATCTAGGTCCCATCACAAGTTCCGGATATACTATGAGCATCATCCGAAATCTCACACTTAAACCTCCTCGTGTGGGAGTGTAACTCCCCCACTTGGAGCCACGTTCCATAACCGCATCTTGTACAACCGTACAATGCTACCAAAGGTACACTTTACTAACAATTGGGTTCACACGACCCAACACCACGTCTTGCTCAAACCTTGAGCACACGAAGGAGTTTAACCAACCTCTAAACACTTCGAACGAAGCGTTCGCCACTATTTGCACAAACTTTAATCTCGCAATCGTCCAATTGCTATAGTTTGTCAATTTCCACCTAGTCACTCATGTACCTAAGGGTTTCTCTCCGGTACCCAAAGTACAATGTAACCGCAACACAATCGGATTCGAATACTACGCTAGTAGGTATGAAGGAGGTACCTAACGTCGCGTCATGTAGACTCAATTACCAACATGCATCGAGATCAAACACTCAATCTCTAGGGTTCCATCCACCCGACGAACCTCACAGTTCATCAACTTCAACACGAGAGCGAACACGCTCTAACAACAGAACACTAAAGCCCACACACATGGCTTGGTAGAAACGTTTCCCAACACTAAGGAATGCTTGGTTGCACCAAGTCTTATGCCCCTTCGCCCGACAATCAAAACGTCACCATAGGGCAATTCCATTAGGAACGTCACCCACAACAATATTATGTACAACACGATGCAATTAACAAATCCGAACTAAATCAGCACATAATAAATAATCAAAGGACATATTTATTAAAACGAAACGTACCTTAACGTCTCCTTGCCGCACCTGTCCCTGCTAACTTGGGACACTCCGACTTACGATGTCCTTCTTCTTGGCAATTGAAGCACACCGTGCCATCACCCTTTGGCACCGAACATTCCCAAGACTTGTGACCCCTCACGCCACAATTGTAACATCTAGACGCACTAGAATCCGATATACTCGTCCGTGTACCACCCGTGCTCAAACTCGGACCATTAGTCCTCTTACTTGGAGCACCATACGAAATAACCCTTCTCTCACTTGAAGGTTCACCCATCTTCGATCGCGAATACTACTCGAAACCTCTAGCCATGGCGAATAATTCCGCAAACGATTTCGCGTAACCCTGGCTAATTTTATTCTTCAAGTCATCATTCAAAGTCCGATAGAAATCCTCCATCAACAAATGATCATTCCCTAAATACTCTGGGTAAAAACGAGCCTTCGCCATAAAGGTCGTCTTGAGAGTATTCAAATCCATAGAAACCTGTTGCAAATTTCGCAACCCGCTACACAATTCTGAAAAATCGGCTGAAGTCCGCAACTCCTCGAAGAATTCCTCCTTAAACTCGTCCCACGATAACGCCATAAACGGTTCACCACTGACAAGATCAATCTTACCATCCAACCAATCCTTCGCCCTACCCCGCAACAAGCTAGTAGCGAGTCTTGTCCTCTTCTCGGGAGCGCATTCAATAGTGCAAAAACACCCCTGGACATCCGAGATCCAAGTTGTGCTTACCAAAGGATCCGGTTTCCCATCATACATCGGAGGTTTAGTCCTCATGAAGCTCTTATGACAATGCTCCATTTCACTACTACTCCGAAAATCAGAATACTTCCTATCCATTTCTTCTTGAAACGCACACATTTGCTCCGCAACGGGGGCCGCAACTCTAGCGTTAAACTCCTCATCATTCATCTCGATCTCGTTTTGCGTCGTCATTCTAAAGAATGCAAAACGATTAGTCTACGAACGTATAAAATCACACGCACAACACCAGCCCATCTTGCTCAACACTCGTCGTACATCACTTGTTAGACACGATTTGCACACATAATAAGGTTTGCAAGTACTTATTACGCACACACGCCGTATCAACTTGTTAGTACAACGACTATCTTGCTCGATGATATTCGCAACGCAACATAAATACAAACATAACGCAATCGTATATTAATAATATCCACATTTTAATATAAACGTTAGTCCACCTACCAATTAAGGCACTACCCAAATTCCCATTCCGACCCGTACTCCTACAAGTCCCGTAACAAATAAGCACACACAAAAGTCTAAGTCTAGGCACCTATCTCAAGTCACCTAAATCCCTTAGACCATGCTCTGATACAACTTGTAACGACCCAACCCGTTATCCAATCCGAAAACGTGCCATAAAAAAAAATTGTAACGCAGTTCATCTGGACGGCGTCAAGTTATCGGGACGGCGTCCAGTTGTGAAGACCAGGACGGTGTCCAAGCCTTTTGGAGGGCATCCAAATGTACTAAAAGTTCATGATCAGTTTGTCAAAGTTACGCGGGCAAAAAACCCGCTTCCCGACACTTTTAAACCAAAACACTTTCACAATAAGTTATAATAATTAAGACTAAGAGTTTACCACAATAAAACTGAGTTTTACGACACCGGGTCCACATCGGACGTTTTACGACTTTCGTATAAGATTACGAGTTTTTGACCATGTAAGTTTTAACATAAACTAAAGACCGAGCATGGCGATTGGGGATACGCTACCCAATCCTAACCAATCCAAAAGCACGTCTTCTAAGCAACTACGCAAGTCTATTAGTCCCCACACTTACCCGAGCCACCGCATCCATGCAAATATATAAAAATGTAAACAACGAGAGGGTAAGCTAATGCTTAGTGAGTGAGAATATACTACATACATATATATGCATAAAATGTACACGCCACATAAGTAATCAAATGACGCATACCGAAGCATCCAAGCATAAGGCAAGCTAAGCTAAGCATACCGTACGATCACTAAGCATCAAGCTAATAATACCAACAATAAGATAAGTTCACCAACGACGATGTGAACAACGCCAATAAGCTACACCCGGTGGGTTAGCTACAACACAACCATACACCAATATATAAACAATATACAAACATCCAAGGTTAACCCCTTAACCCAATACCAGAACCGACTACCAATTACCAACATGAAGATTGGCCGAACTACACGAGCCTTAGTAAATCCGCATCTACACGAGACTACTATCTTCAATGCCACAACAAACATTGAGGTTGGCCGAACTACACGAGCCTTAGTGAATCCGCAACCACACGAGATCACTACCTCAATAAGATGATCGAACTACACGAGTCATCGTGAATCCGAACAACACGAGACTCACTTTCTCAATAAGATGAACGAAACTACACGCATCGTCGTGAATCTGCATCCACATGTGATCCACTTCTCCAATCACAACTCAAATACCAACCCTTCACCATTGGGGTTTGATATGGCTGAAACGGACGGTTTTTATTTGCGCGGTGTCGTTAGGCCGCGGCTCGCCAGGATCAGCCACTCGTAGGATAGGGTACTATTTTAAATTTATATTTAGCGGGGCCTAAATCTTACTACTCTTTATAAGTAAGGGAAGTATGACCTAGAGTCGTATTTTTGAGATATCAGTAACATCGAACCTATATTGTAACCTAAGATAGTTAGGGAGTAGTGAATATTTATTTTGGGATTTTCTAATTTATAAGATAGATAAAGTAAATGCGATAAAATTTGTAATCCAGATAAGGTTAAAGTAAGTGCATACTATGACTTCATCAGTTATTCTACCGAGATTATGGAATGCTGGCTCATGAATAGGCAGAGGCCTTGTATTCATTACACTGGTCCTAAACGCCCCTGTCATAAGACATGTCACTGGGTACTGCGTTAAGCTTGAAGGTTCTGAATAGACAGCAACGTCCCTTACCCTCGACACCCGTGCAGTCTGACTACAGGCATACACGTTCAGACGGCTCATCCAATTGAGCGACTCGGTTGGGTGACGTATTAACATGCCAAAATGGTCTAAACTTTCTTAAGCATAATAGAATACATGGTGTACCATATCGGAAAGACGTGATGTGCCTCAATGCTTTCGTTAATGATTGCTAAAAGGTAGTTAGGCCCTTAAAAAGAGTTCAACCATAAAGAACACCATGGCCAAGTCAAGTCTGACTTCCATGAACACGTTCGGTTATCCTAACGGTCCAATCCTTTATGTGTCTAAACAAAAAGTTCCTTAATTAACTAAGAATCCCTCAAGCGGGGTGCAATGCTTGAGACCGCGTTATGGTGCAGTGTACTGGTCAATACTAACTGTTTTTCATGGCCTTACTTAGCAGAGGTACAGCTTACAAAAACCGTTGTGCTTCAGCGTGCACGTACGAAGTTTATATGCTTGGTGACTACACTAGCGTGGTCAAAGACCGACAATGTACTAGGGGTCTAGTTAGATGTTTCACTACGAAAGAGTCCTCAGTCAGAATCCAAAGCTCGATAGACTTACTACAACCGGTTTGCCTCGGTTGATCTTACTTTGTATCCGATAGACTTTTCTTACCAAGGGGTGACACAGATAGTGTACTCTGAATCGGGGTTCGCGAATTCCCAATAACAGAGCCTATAACTACGTTATATTAGTTGGAAAAGCGATTGAGTTTAAAGCATAATCGCAAATCATTTCGACAACATACACAGACCATAATATTATTTCGGCATTATAACTGCTTACATCATAGCATACACTAAAGATAACTACTCGCTAATCATGGCAATAATATCATAAAACATTATATAAGATAAAGGATAGAAGTACCAGTAGATTAAACGAGTTCTGAATACAAAAGTGACAACTTCAAGACTCCAGACCACTTCTAATACAATCTTCCGTGTTCTTCTCCGGGTACTAGGTTTCCCGCACGGAGTCGAAGGCCTTGAGAGTATGGCTAATATTGTACAAGAGAGAGAAAGAAGTGAATTGAAGTGTGTGTTGGAATGAATGATAAAGACTCTTTAAATAGACTTGGAATTTGCCACACCTGGCAGGGCGTATGGCAACCCGTTTTTGGCAGGCCGTATGCAAGGCAGGCCGTATGGTGGCTCGTGTGGTGGCACGTATATGACAGGCCGTTTTCATACTGGCAGGCCGTATGGCAGGCCTTATGGCAGGCCTTATGGCTTGCTGGTCAGTTTTGATTCCCTGGATCGTAACTTGATTTCTTGTCTTTCACCGTTTTCGCTCTAAAATCTTCGTTTTAACTCCGATTCTCTTGATTCTTTTTGCACCGCCTTCGTAATTACTTGTTCTTCAATTCTAACCGACGAAGTGGGTATTATGGCGACAAAGTTCGAATCTTTCTTGTTTTTGGGCCTTAATACCGGGGTCAAAATGTGACTTTTTAGCCGATATCAAATATCCCACACTTAGACTTTGCTTGTCCTCAAGTAAACTCTCATTTTAAAGAATCTTTTCGGCATTTCTTTTCTAATAGCCTAAGCAGTTTTCTTTTATTATAAGAGCAAAAAGATAAGGAGAGTCATCTATGTTAGGATTGAAATTATCTCTGCAAGCATGCGAGGAGGTTACATGACATCGGCTAGCTTTTACGTGTCACTCAAATGACTCAAGTGTTTAGGGTTCCATATAGATCTAAGAAATGAATACACTCATAGCCAGTCATGCTGCACCCATCGTCATAGGCTTGATAAAGACTCAAATACTTACTGCTAACGCGATAACGGTAGTAATCTCAGCTTTTTGGGTTATTTGTCAATGATAGAGAAGGAATTTTTGAGTGGTAGTGAAGTTGTTTTTGAAGGGTGAGATAAAAGGGTAATGTAGTCTTTATACAAACTTTTATTTGGATAGATAGGAGTGCTGAAGTATTTTGAGAAGCACTTTTGAACTTTTTCTTCATTTGATAATCATTTTCGGTCGAGTTCTCTTCGGCATTTCTCTTATTTAGTTCTGCTCCTTCATCATTTTTTTTTGGAGACTTCATCTCGAGAAACTTTTTGCCGATAAACTTTTTCAAGACCTTTGCCATGATACTTGAGAGGTTTATAACATTGGATTTTCGAAAGGAATCTCATTTTCTGTGTTTTCTGAGAAATAGTAAAGCTGATATGGATGTGATGGTGGAGTAGAAGTAGTGGATGTGTGGAAGGCTTATGTTTGACAAATGGGTAGCTATTTTGATTACAACCGAACCACGCTTTGCTGCTTGGAGACGTAGATCTAAAGCAAGTTCTGATTCTGAGCACAGACATCGGCACTCTCAACGGAAAATAGTGAAGCATTAAAGATGAATGCTGGTCTTATTTGAGGTGCCTCACCATAATCAATTTAGGTCGATAATGCCTTAGTCATGCAATGCTCTATTAGAGATTTGAATCTAACAAGATTTCCACCTTACTTAAGCCTTATTTTTATTGACAAACGTTTTAGGTTTTCAAAAATACTTTTTCGAAAAGGGTTTCTTTTGTAAAAATTTTGAAATTTGGCTTAAGGACTTGGAATCTTCGTAATGGTTTATCATGATACAGCATAAAAAGATACCAACATCCCACACTTAGACGAACATTGTCCTCAATGTTCCAAGTGTATCCCACCCTTAGGAGTTTTAGTTGAAGATTTGGGAGTGTTTGTCTAGTGTTTTAATTGGAAGTTATCCCACACTTAGTGATAAGCTAGGATGCGGTATGGTTTGAATCTTGAGCTAGTAGCGAAAAGAAAGAAATACCCCTAGCAGATGCGGCTGGCTTCCTTGCTTTTTTATCGGCTCATTTGTCATCCTTTATTCTTCTACCCTACTTTATTGAACGGTGATAATGCTAAAAACGAACATATATTTCATAGCATTATCCCTCAAGAAAGACAAGCTTTTAGTTGCAATTGTTCTATTTACAAGTAATATTCGTTTAAATAATAAAAGGTGAAGACAAAAGACAGATTCAACGAATTGAAGACGCAAACGACCAAAAAGCTCAAAAGTACAAAGTACAATCAAAGAGGTTCCAATTATTGATGAGAAACGTCTCAAAATTACAAGAGTACAAGATTCGAAACGCAAAATACAAGATATTAAATTGTACGCAAGGACGTTCGAAAATCCAGAACCGGGACCAGAGTCAACTCTCAACGCTCGACGCAACGGACTAAAAATTACAAGTCAACTATGTACATGAATATAATATAATATATAATTAATTCTTAAAATTAATATATATATTATATTATATTATAAAAACCGTCGGCAGAAGAAAACAACAACATGTGAGCCTCCCCAGCTGGCCATGCGATCGCATGGCCTGGAGGAGCAAAACTCATGCGATCGCATGAGCCCCTTTTCCAGCCCATATCCCTATAAAAATTCGCAGTTTGGTGAACATCAAACACATCTTTTTCTCCTCAATCATCATACGATATATATATAAGTCAACGTGATGAAATTTGCAAATCCTGTGATGCATGTCAAAGGGCCGGAAAAATAAGTCAACGTGATGAAATGCCACAAAATGTCATTCAAGTATGTGAAGTATTTGACATTTGGGGTATTGACTTTATGGTTCCATTTCCAAAATCTCATAATAATCTCTACATTCTCGTAGCCATTGATTATGTATCTAAATGGGCGGAAGCACAAGCTCTCCCAACTAATGATGCACGAGTTGTAGTCAACTTTTTAAAACGTCTTTTTGCAAGGTTTGGAACACCGAAAGCTTTAATAAGTGATCGGGGTACTCATTTTTGTAACAATCAACTTGAGAAAGTTCTTAAAAGATATGGAGTAACTCATAAAATCTCCACCGCTTATCATCCACAAACAAGTGGACAAGTTGAAAATACCAACCGAGCATTAAAACGTATTCTAGAGAAAATCGTAGGATCAAATCCGAAGGAATGGTCCATTAAATTGGAGGATACACTCTGGGCTTTTAGAACAGCCTACAAACTCCAATTGGAACCACACCTTTTAAACTCGTTTACGAAAAAGCATGTCATCTTCCAGTAGAAATTGAACAAAAAGCATTTTGGGCTTTGAAGACATGTAATCTTAATTTACATGAAGCCGGACGTCTACGGTTAAGTCAACTAAACGAATTAGAAGAATTAAGACATGAAGCATACGATAATTCGTTAATCTATAAAGAAAGAACGAAGAAATGGCATGATAAAAGAATCAGAAGTTCAAAAAAATTCAAAGAAGGAGACAGAGTTCTTCTTTTCAATTCACGATTTAAGCTATTTCCTGGAAAATTGAAATCAAGATGGTCTGGACCATTTATAGTCAAAAGAGTTTTCCCATACGGAACAATAGAATTAATAAATTCAAATGGGATTGAATTTAAGGTTAATGGTCACAGAGTTAAACATTACATAGATAGTCCAATGGAAGTCGACAACGAAGTTAATCACAATTTTGACACCACAGCTAACTAAGTGTGGGGAGAATCAAGTCTTTAAAGGATAATATGTATTTCTGTTAGAGTTAGATTTTCTGTTTTCGTGTAGTTCTCGAAAATGGAACCCGAATGGTCTTTCCCTAGCAGACCCTAAAGAACTAGTCTTCTCCCCCCATTCTGAATTTTTATTTTTTTAGGTTTTACGAGATGAAGACTTCCTGTGCATCAAACCATGGTCTAATGCTACAAGCTTTGATCACTAAACATAATAATGACACCCTTCCAAGTGAAATAGTATCATTAATCAGAGGTAAATTGGACGGAGTAAGAAAAGAATCCAGATGCGAAAATAATAAGTTACAATTTGGTAAAGGAAAATCAAAATCCGCAGCGAAAAGAAGAGCACGACACCTTGAAAGATGTCACAAATGCGGAAAATGGTCACACGAAGGAAAATGCTCGACGAATCAGACATATTCCAATACCGAATTTGTTACTTTATGCAGAGATGGACTCTTCATATGTTTAGAAGAAAAAATACTGAATGCTCGAGGTTACGCCTATGTAGCCATGGAAAACCAATTAGTCCGACTATCTTATGAGTGGGCTAGAGCATATCACTAAGAAATTTATTTCACAGGTAAGTATGTACAGTTTTTATTTTTATTTTTATTTTTAACCTATTGATAATAAACGCTAAATTTTTCGCTATAAAGTATTAAATTAGTATTCAATAAAATTAGGTCTTGCGACCGAAATTATTGATATCATACAAAAATTTATTACATCACTACGAAATTTACCGTTTATTCTTAAGGTATAAATATCTTTAATCATTCAACCAAAATATTTCAAAAATTCGTCATGAGTTAAATTAGGTCGTTGAACCGAAATTACTTTACCGAAAAGAGGGGCGTATATTTTTGATAATATTTGATTGATTAAAGTAGGATAAAAGACCAAACAGATTTTTATTTTATTTTTATCATGTTTTTAAAATTAATATTAAAATAATATTGTAAAATTTTTAAATCAATATATTTAAAATTGTAAATATTTGAAAAATTAATATTTTTAATATAAGTTTGTATGTATAAAAACAAAAATATAATATAAGTTTAGTGAGAATCTTTAAATTTTATTAATATGAATTTTTAATTTTATGCATTTTTAATTTAAGTTTGGTGTGAATTTAAAAATAAAAATTTACTTTATTTCGTTAAGTTAAAAATATGATTTTTAAAATTCGTCGTGAGTTGAAGACTAGGTCGTTGAACCGAAATTGCTCTACCCAAGGGAGGGACGAGAACTTTTATTATCATCATTTTTAATCTTATTGAATTAAAGTATGCCAAAAATAATTAAAAAACCCAAAAAAATCTTTACTTTTAAAAACCGCACTTTGAGTTGACAAATTTTAAAATTTTGTCGAGGGACGGACTAGGACAACGATCCGAAACGCCCTCATCCTAAAAAGAAACAAATTTTTAAAATTTTATTAATATTATGTTTTATTAAGTATAAGGTTTTATAAAAAAAAAAAAAAAGCAATTTTCACTGTACCCGGACCCCCATGCGATCGAATGGGGTTTACACTTCAACTCCATGCGATCGCATGGAGCTGAAAAACTGGCCAGGATCAAAAACTCTCAGCGGGTCTATTCTTCACACCAAAACACACACACATACACGAAAATCTCTCAAAACCCTCTCAAATTTCACCAAATTTTCACCGTAATTCGTCAAATTTCTCGCTCTAATCATGAAATTCTTCAGAAGCTTTTCAAAGAAGGTAAAAATTACACCCCTAAACTCATAAATTTTCTAGTTTTTTTTATAATTACCAATATTTTACCTAATACAATTTTGTTAATTTCTAGTGTAATTAGTGTTAAATTAGTAGTATTTTATGCATGTATAACCTAGATTGATGCTATTTAACATGATTTGAAGCAAAAAACTTCAAAATTTTGAGAAATCTAGGGTTTGTGTTCTTGAGCAATTTGGGGCTTTTTGATATAAACAGGTTATGGCCGATTTTTGTCATGAATTGTTGCTAAATTAAGTAGTGTAACATGTTTAGGTAGTTAAATGATCCAAACATTGATCCTAAACATGATTTTTGGAGATTAAAGTGGACTTTTTAGGTGCAAAATTCATGAACTTGATTAATTTGATATAATTGCCATTTGAGACTTGTTTAATTGTTAGTAATGACTATTTTGACATGTTATTTGAGTTAAATGCTTATGAACTTTGTCTACATTTTCATATGTGCTTATTTGAAAAAGTGTAGAATTGTAAAAATTGTGAAAATGCGTATAAGTTTAAGTTTGATTTAACATGTTATTGTGGTTAATTTAAGTTGTTATTTTGCTAACACTAATGCATATTTGGATGCACAAATTTTGTGTTTAATGTGTTTTACAGAGAGCCGATACTGGAGGTTCAGGATCATCATCATCTAGACGACCTGCTCCAGCACCAGAACCAGAACCAGAAATGCAATACGAGCCAGAACCCGAACAAGTACCACAACAGGAACAACAACATCAGCCTGATCAACATGTACCCTATTATGATCCGCTACAGAATGTTAATGAATTCATAGTATTTCCGATGCATCTGCCTGTAGAATACCCAACGATTCCTGAACACACGTTGCATCCTAATCTGAGATTCGATAGACGATGGAGAGATTACCCGGCATATCAAAGTAATAAATTTAAATTGGTAACAAAAGAGGTAGAGGTGCCGAGGGTAATTGATTGGAATCCTTTAGAAACGGTCCATCTAGCTGACCGTGTTAGACAGCATTTGATTCAAAGGTATGGCAGTTCTTCTTTTACAGATTGGGAACGTCTTTTCACCATTCGTAAACCTGTATATAAGGAATGGTGTGTTGAGCTGATGAGTACTATAGCGTTAAATGTAGATGTAGATAGGTTAGATGATAGAAGTTTTCTTAGATTTATCCTTGGCGGTAGGATGTACAGAATGTCCATGATGGACATGGTCAGGGCATTACAGATTTACACTCCTAGTGAATTGCTACTACCCGATTGTATGAATTTGATTTATCGTGGTGAAAGGGTAGATAGGAATTTTGACGCGAACGCCGTTTGGAGGCGTATGTCAAACTATAATGTTTTTACAATGGGAGGAAAACACTCCTACTTACATATTAACAAAGCCGAGCTTCGTGTAATTCATAGATTTTTGGCTAACTCGATTACACAGAGAGGTCACAATAAGGAGAAAATGACCTTACATGATTTATTTTACCTAAAGTGTATTCGAGACCCGAGAAGCTTTGTTAATATCCCTTACTGTGTTGGTTTTTATTTATCTAAAATGGTAGAAGGAATGCAGGACGGGAGTATAATAGGAGGAGGTATTTTTGTTACTCTCATTGGAGAGTATTTAGGTGTTGATAGGAACCAAGGGGGTCATAGGTTTGTAGAGAACAGGATGAGACCATAGGATTGCGGGTTTATGCGGGTGCTAAGGTATTGAAGAGTAGACGCAACCAGGCAGTTCCCTATGAAGGTAATCATCCTCAGGTAGAGAGAGGCTCAGATGAGGAAATGGAGGAAGCGAAAGACATTAGGGATGTCTTTCGAGATGCTATTCTTGACGTCCACGTTCGTATAGATGAGGAAGCAATGACGAACGCGGCCAGACACAGTATGTACGAGCAGTGGAACTCCGAGCGAGTATACGAGGACTATAGGCGACACCAACACGATAGCTGGTTAGTTCATCAGCACCAAATCATGAGCCAGCTATCATATCAGGTACCAAATAACTACGTGCCTACTCGACCTGCTCATTTTCCGCCACACAGCCCCGACATCCGACCACCCTTTAACCGGTATGACTATAACCAAGCCTATCAGTACACCTATAACCAACAATGGAATCCACCTGACGAGATGAACTGGAACCCCTATCCAGACTGATTTGGTTCCATTGGTTATTTTTATGATTTTTATGTTTTTATCTTTTTACTTTTTCATGTTTAAACTTATGTTATTGGATATATTTATGTAATTTTTATCATTTTTATTATTATTGTGTACTAATATTTCATATTTAGGATTTGAAAGTGGGATATTAAGTCTCATTTCAAATTGTCATGCATGTTTATATTTGTATTGTATGTATATTGTTAATTGTACAAAACAGGGTAAAACAGCGCATTTTCAAAGACTGGCATTAAGTTCAGCAAAAGCTAGTACTTTTGACGATAAAACGAAAAACAAATGTGATGTAACAATAAGACGGAATGAACAAATGATGTGCACCATTTATCATTCATCAAACAAACGCCAATATGTTTGGAAACTTTGGTAAAATTTAATTATTTTTCTACGCTAATCACCCTCAATAATTTAAATTGTTACTGATTTCTTGCAAATGGGGCATTGCAAGATCTTAAGTGTGAGAAGGGGTTAAATTCTTTCGGAATTTTAAAAAATTTTCACTTGTACACTTGGTTACCATTAGAAATACTAGTAACGCAGTAGTTGTATTAGAATCTAGTGCTCTCTGATAATAAAGAACATCCCTAGTCTTATATACTGACTGCCCAATTCTAGTAAAATTTTTAAAATTTTCAATTAAATGAATTCAAAATCATGTTTATACATATTTATGAACGATAAAACTAGGTGTTAACACCGAAATTATTGTTACCTTGGAAAGGACAAATTGAGAAACAAACTAAAATGTTAGAATTCATTTAAAATGGAATAGAGGACAATAAAAAGGCAAATAAAAGAAAATAAAAGCCAAGTGTGGGAAAATTTACCAAGTTATTTAAAACATAAGTCACATATTTTTGTAACAAAAAAAATGAAGATACTTTTGCTTTGGACTAAACTAAACAATTTTACCCGATTTACTATAATATATTTGAATTTCAAGAAAAAGACACGCGCTTCTTGATTTAGGTCATGAAGTTGTCGTCCAGACCAGCTGTAGGTTGACGAAAAATCTAGAAAAGTCATCTCTAAAATCAGCAAGAAATCCACGGACCTCAGCATCAAACAGGGTCGCCAAGTGGTTAGACTTATCCTAACCATGAGAGGATCTGTCTCGTAAAATGGGGAGGACGCCGTGCAAATTAGCTGGATAAGACTAATGAATCAGATCCCCAGAAAAGGATAATCTCCTTAAAGATCAAAAATCAGCTTTTAAGCCTGATATTACTCAATCCTAGAGATTGACCTTAAAGATTGAGAATTACAAACTCATGGAATTCGATGATATCTAAACTCGAGCTTGAACGAGAAAATATTTTGATCAAAATTACAAACCGATTTGTTTTCTGAAAACCCATTTTCAATGCGTTCATTACCATTGAACGTAAAATCCTAGGAATTCACCTGGAATTCATTAGGTCACCTGAATCAAATCGGGTGTCAACCGTAAGAACGGTGGTTGCATAGCATGGTCAAAGACAGGACCTTGTGCCAGACCAGAAAATTATAAGGGGGAGCTTTACTATTGCTCCTACCAAGGATAGTAATTGCATCCGATACGTTGTAGACCATAATTAAAAGCATGTCAGGGGACATTGCCTTAACAGTTGCTTGTTCAACGCTTTCCTTTACAGCCGGACGGTAGTTTATCGAAAGGTAATATACGGAGCAAGTATACTGGATGTGTTGCTTTCCTAATACAAGGTTAGCAAGTGGGTAACACAAAACCGCAAGTGTTGAGCTAAAATTTTCAAATCTGAAACCCACCAAACCCACAAAAAGAATTTGCAAACACCGGTGAAGGGTTATCCCGGAAAACTTATCTAGGGTAAAAGCTAGATTTAATTTTCAAAAGATCAAATGTTTTCATAAAGATCCAATTTCCTTAATGGATCTAAACTTTTATAGTCATGTGGGACTGTAAACCGCATCGTTACTACCATTGTTTATACCGCCGTATAGAAATCACTGATGTACAAAGTGTGAAGAATAAAAAAGTGATTCTAGTATATTTCAAGACTATATTGCTTGAGGACAAGCAACGCTCAAGTGTGGGAATATTTGATAATGCTAAAAACGAACATATATTTCATAGCATTATCCCTCAAGAAAGACAAGCTTTTAGTTGCAATTGTTCTATTTACAAGTAATATTCGTTTAAATAATAAAAGGTGAAGACAAAAGACAGATTCGACGAATTGAAGATGCAAACGACCAAAAAGCTCAAAAGTACAAAGTACAATCAAAGAGGTTCCAATTATTGATGAGAAATGTCTCAAAATTACAAGAGTACAAGATTCGAAACGCAAAATACAAGATATTAAATTGTACGCAAGGACGTTCGAAAATCCAGAACCGGGACCAGTGTCAACTCTCAACGCTCGACGCAACGGACTAAAAATTACAAGTCAACTATGCACATGAATATAATATAATATATAATTAATTCTTAAAATTAATATATATATTATATTATAAAAACAGTCGGCAGAAGAAAACAACAACATGTGAGCCTCCCCAGCTGGCCATGCGATTGCATGGCCTGGAGGAGCAAAACTCATGCGATCGCATGAGCCCCTTTTCCAGCCCACATCCCTATAAAAATTCGCAGTTTGGTGAACATCAAACACATCTTTTTCTCCTCATTCATCATACGATATATATATATATATATATATATATATATATATATATATATATATATATATATATATATATATATATATATATATATATATATATATTATATTTTAATTTTAATTTTAATTTTAATTTCTAATAATAAGGGTATGTTAGCGAATGTTGTAAGGGTGTAAGTCGAAATTCTGTCCGTGTAACGCTACGCTATTTTTAATCATTGTAAGTTATGTTCAACCTTTTTACATTAATTTCTCATAGCTAAGTTATTATTATGCTTATTTAATACCGAAGTAATCATGATGTTGGGCTAAAAATATTAAAATTGGATAATTGGGCTTTGTACCATAATTGGGGTTTGGACAAAAGAACGACACTTGTGGAAATTAGACTATGGGCTATTAATGGGCTTTATATTTGTTTAACTAAATGATAGTTTGTTAATTTTAATATAAAGATTTACAATTGGACATCCCTATAAATAACCATATACACTCGATCGGACACGATGGGCGGGATATTTATATGTACGAATAATCGTTCATTTAACCGGACACGGGAATGGATTAATAGTCTATGGAATTATTAAAACAGGGGTGAAATTATGTACAAGGACACTTGGCATAATTGATAACAAAGTATTAAATCCTTGGGTTACACGCAGTCGATATCCTGGTGTAATTATTAAACAAAGTATTAAGACCTTGTTACAGTTTAAGTCCCCAATTATTTCGAATATTTGATTTCGGGTATAAGGATAATTTGACGAGGACACTCGCACTTTATATTTATGACTGATGGACTGTTATGGACAAAAACTAGACGGACATATTGAATAATCCAGGACAGAACAATTAACCCATGGGAATAAACTAAAATCAACACGTCAAACATCATGATTACGGAAGTTTAAATAAGCATAATTCCTTTATTTTCATATTTAATTGCACTTCTAATTATCGCATTTTTATTTATTGTCATTGTATTTAATTGCACTTTTAATTATCGTACTTTTTAATTATCGCAAGTTTATTTTATCGCACTTTTATTTATCGCAATTTTATTATCGTTATTTACTTTACGCTTTAAATTAAGTCTTTTATTTATTTAATATTTTACATTAGGTTTTAACTCCGACTAAAGTTTTAAAAATCGACAAACCGGTCATTAAACGGCAAAAACCCCCTTTTTATAATAATAATAATATTATTTATATATATATTTGTATTTTTATAAATTAAAACTAATATAGCGTTAATCTTGTTTAAGTGTATCCCTGTGGAACGAACCGGACTTACTAAAAACTACACTACTGTACGATTAGGTACACTGCCTATAAGTGTTGTAGCAAGGTTTAGGTATATCCATTCTATAAATAAATAAATATCTTGTGTAAAATTGTATCGTATTTAATAGTTTTTCCTAGTAAAATATAAGCTATTTCATATACACCTCTACGCATATCAAACGGGTTGCCTCCCGAGACGCGCTTTTGTTTAAGGTCGTTGGCTCGACCGTAGTGATTCTTCAAAAAGCAAACATTCCTCATTGATGGTTGTGATCTTGGCCTTCTTGAGGGAATGTGAGTCTTGGTGGATAAGTTCTGAAAAAGTGTCGGACCAATAGTGGTTACAAGTCCGGTACTTTTCTTGAAGATCTTCTGAAAGATAAGTAGTGCGCAGTTTCTGCTCTTAATAAGTCTTGAAGTCCGATGAGAATATGATCCACAGCTCTGCTGGTTGACCCATGAATGTCAATCATGGTCACATTGCTGGTGTTTATGATTTCTCTGATGGGATACTCATTTCGGAGGTCTTCAAACAATGTAAGAAACTGTATCTTTAAAATTTCGAAGTCTTCGAAACGGTGATCTCCACAGTAAGAGTTTGTAGCTTTGCACAGATTAGTTAAGAGACGAAGCTGGAAAGAAGTGAACAACAATCCTGATCCGAGTATTAATTTCACCGTCTTTGAGTATATCTCCCGACATCCAGCTTTAAATATGAAACTAGGATTTGTGGATTCGTGGAAGATACGTGATAGCTGCTTCGTAACATAGGTGGAAATGTTGACTCGATCTGGTTCAAGATGAGAGAACGGATTGTTCCATCTTGCTTCCTCCATAACAGCGTCTTGTAACTCTTTGATAATCAGATCAGCGTGGTGATCAATTGTTACGTAAATCACTAGTCTGTCTGGTGTGCTTTTGAAGTTATCCCTATCCAGAAGAGCGAAAAGACTGTGAATATCCTTGATCATTTGCAAATCAGAGTGATAAGTCGGGCGGCCAGTGGAAAGATCCATGTGCTTCTGGATGAAAGTCAGTAGTGCTCGTTCATTTCGTGAGAACGGAAGTGCAGATCCGACTAATGCGTTATAAACCTTAGAGTAAATGATCTTCTGATCTCGACAGAATCTTATCTCGCGAATAGTACGAATCACTGAATTATGCTCTCGTTTCCTTTTTCGTGATAGATATGATCGTGAAGAGAGTTGATAAAGTCTTGAATGCATTCTTCTAGGATTTCAACATCATTGTCTTTTCTTCGGAGATAGAGGTGGTGCTCTTCTTTGATAGCCATGATTCGTTCTGTTAAGCATAGTGAGAAATCAATGGTTGACTTTCGGATGGCTTCGAGAATGTCTTCAAATTCATCGGTATCATTGATGAAGGTAATCATGTCTGCATGTGTGGATATAACCGGAATTTGATCTGAAGAAGAGTCTGGCTCCCCTTGATCTACTTCGGTTGGAGAGTGTGAGTTAGTTAGAATGTCTTCGTGATGCTCTTCCTCATCATCATCGGTATCCGGTTCCTCTGAGGATGCGTCTGATGAACGGGTTTCTTCAGTATTCTGATTCTCCACTTTGATACCTAAAGGATCAATTTCTATATCCTTAACCTCAGCCTTGTCGTTCTTGTTTTTAAAGAGAATGATTAAACTGTGATCTGCCGTTTCAAGCCTCATTATTTCTTCATGACGCTCAGTTCTTGGAACGGGTGTTGTCACAGTTTCTTTTACGTCTTCCATTTCCTCTTCCTCTTCAGATTCCTCCTTTTCCTCTATTTCTTCGCTGGAATCCTCTTCTTCCTTTTCTGGGTCGTCTATAGACTGTGATTTGACACCCATCTCGATATCGTCGGCTGGTGGTAATGAATCATCATCGGAAGTGATCCGTCTGGTGGAAATAGAAAACATCTCTGCCTGTCCAGAAAGATCGGTTGGTCTGTCAATTTTGAAGGTAACGCTCTCCCTATGTGATCGTAAGATCATGGTTTGATTGTACACATCAATGACAGTCCTAGCCGTATTCATGAAAAGTCTTCCTAACACTATTGGGGTGTGTAGGTCTTCCTTAATATTCATTACTACGAAATCCGTAGGATACAAGAATTTGTCGACTTTCACCAAGACGTTCTCAACTATGCCCTTAGGATATCGAATTGTATGATCGGAAAGTTGGATTGTCATTTTGGTTGGTGACAACTCTCCTAACTCTAATCTCTTGTAGAGAGAGTAGGGGATTAGGTTGATACTTGCTCCTAAATCTGCTAGCGCATGAATGGTTCCAGATTGGTAGATTGAACACTGGAAAACGAATTGACCCGTATCTCCTAGCTTAGTTGGTAGAGAGTTTCTGAGTAATGCAGAGCATTCTTCACTCAGTGGAATTTTGTTAGAGTCTGGTATCCTCTCCTTTGTAGATAGAAGTCTTCGGATGTATCTCTTCTGGTTGGGAACTTTGGACATTGTGTCTAGGAATCTGCCATCTAGTTTGAAGGAATCAAGCTTGGATGGTTCTTCTTGTAGCCTTCTAGGATAAGGTACGCGAACTGGAGTTTCAGGAGTCAGCTTCTGAGTATATGTTGATTTGTTCTTGAGCCTAGTTGACCTTCCGCGTGGTTCTTCCTCTGGGATTACGGAATCCATTTGCTTTGCTTCTTCTATGTGGGGATTCTGGATAGTATTACTTGGCAATCTTCCCTGCGGTCGGGTTTCAAAGCTTTGTGATAACTGTCTGGGCTGTGTTTCTAAACTTTTGAGCAGAGCCAATTGATTTCTCATTAGTATCTTCGTCTGATCTTGTCTGGTTGCAGTTCTCTGATTTAGTTGTTGTTGTCCTTGGATGAACTGAGTTAACTGATCATCAGCTCCGAGAGTGGGGTTAGCTGCTTTTGTAATCTGGGTGGTAGGGGAATTCTCCTCAACTGGGGGACCAGTGAGTGGAAGTGGTTGATAGTAGGTCAATTGAGATTCTTGGGCTGGATAAGGTGGATAGCGATAGCGGAAAGGTTGATTGCTTCGCTGAAATTGATTAACCCTTGGTGGTTGATTAAATCCGGGATTTGGTGGACGAGCTGGGTATTGAACGTAACAGACTGAACCGTCAGGGTTTTCGTACTCAACTTGATAGTCTTCAGTAGGTTGCGGGTTGGTACAATTAACACAAGCCTGAGCTTGGTTAACCTGCTGCGGTTGCGTCTTCAATTCTCTGAGTTGCTTGGCAAGAGATTCCATCTTATCTGTGAGGGATTTGATGGCCTCCGTTTGATTGTTAAGTGCAGAGAGTGGGGTAGATGATGAAGTTGTTTCACCACTGTTCCAGTCATGATGATGCATCGTCATGTTTCGAGCAATTCCCATGCTTCATCTGCGGTTTGGTTCATCAGATTCCCTTGAGCAGCTGCATCGATCGTCGTCCTATGATTTACCGTAAGACCATTGTAGAAGGTACAGATTTGGGCTGACCGTTCTAACTGGTGATTAGGGCATTTCTTCAGCAGGGTTTTGAAACGCTCCCATGCAGTGTAAAGAGATTCATCATAACTTTGTTTGAAGTTAATGATGTCATTCTTCAGTTTGGTTTGTTTAGAAGGAGGGAAATATTTGGTTAGGAATTTAGTCGCCATCTCCGTCCATGACGTGATGGAATCTTTTTCCAGTCCTTCAAATCAAGTTTGAGCATGATAAGTGAGAGAGTAGGGGAACAAGTATAGTCGGACTATATCTTGTCCTATCCCTGGCTGTTTGTAGGAGTTTGAAAGAGATATGAATTTATCAAGGTGAGAATTAGGATCGTCATTCGGTAATCCATGAAACTGACAGCTATTCTGAATGAGCTGGATGATGTGATGTTTTAACTCGAACGAGTGTCCTTGAATCTCTGGAAATCTGATTGGTCCTCCTCGAGCTTCAATCGAGGGTTTCGTGTTTTCTGCTAAAGTAACGCGTAACACCATTTGGTTTCTGATTCGTGCTTCCTTGCGTGCGTTAGAGATTATTGCGTCTGGATAAGGTACGAATAAGAACGGCCCTGGTCTAGATCGGGTTTGGGTCATACACTAGGTATGCCTTTTTATTTTTAATTTTCGCAAATAAGCTAAATTATAATAAGCTAAACTAAACTAATCTAATTCTAAGGTAATATAATTTAATCTAAGGCAATCTAAGGTAATCTAAGGTGGTCTAATCTAAGGTAAACTAGAGTAATCTAAAGTGATCTAATCTAATTAACTAACTATCCTATGGTGGAATATGTTTTTGGTTCTGGCTACTGATTCCCTGGTATTTCGGTAACAAAGTTCCACACAAACTATTCAACAAACCAAGTGGCTAGGCCGACTACGGAGAGGCAGGATCCTTTTGGTCCCAATATAATTGGCGACTGTTCGGAAAATCTAATAACCAAGTCTGTGTATAATTGTCTTTCTTAGACACCACTAAATTCTTGTGAATAAGTCTGATTGAAAACAGCATTGCCTGATACCAGTTCCCCGGCAGCGGCGCCAAAAACTAGGTACCCTCTCTTGATATGGCCGAAACGGACGGTTTTTATTTGCGCGGTATCGTTAGGCCGCGGCTCGCCAGGATCAGCCACTCGTGGGAGAGGGTACTGTTTTAAATCTTACTACTCCTTATAAGTAAGGGAAGTATGACCTAGAGTCGTATTTTTGAGATATCAGTAGTGAATATTTATTTTGGGATTTTCTAATTTATAGGATAGATAAAGTAAATGCGATAAAATTTGTAATCCAGATAAGGTTAAAGTAAGTGCATACTATGACTTCATCAGTTATTCTGCCGAGATTATGGAATGCTAGCTCATGATAGGCAGAGGCCTTGTATTCATTACACTGGTCCTAAACACCCCTGTCATAAGACATGTCACTGGGTACTGCATTAGGCTTGAAGATTCTGAATAGACAGCAACGTCCCTTACCTCCGACGCCCGTGCAGTCTGACTACAGGCATACACGTTCAGATGTCTCATCCAATTGAGCGACTCGGTTGGATGACGTATTAACATGCCAAAATGGTCTAAACTTTCTTAAGCATAATAGAATACATGGTGTACCATATCCGAAAGACGTGATCTGCCTCAATGCTTTCGTTAATGATTGTTAAAAGGTAGTTAGACCCTTAAAAAGAGTTTAACCATAAAGAACACCATGGCCAAGTCAAGTCTGACTTCCATGAACACGTTCGGTTATCCTAACGGTCCAATCCTTTATGTGTCTAAACAAACAGTTCCTTAATTAACTAAGAATCCCTCAAGCGGGGTGCAATGCCTGAGACCGCGTTATGGTGCAGTGTACTGGTCAACACTAACCGTGTTCCATGGCCTTACTTAGTAGAGGTACAGCTTACAATAACCGCTGTGCTTCAGCGTGCACGTACGAAGGTTATATGCTTGGTGACTACACTAGCGTGGTCTAGGACCGACAATGTACTAGGGGTCTAGTCAGATGTTTCACTACGAAAGAGTCCTCAGTCGGAATCCAAAGCTTGATAGACATACTACAACCGGTGTGCCTCGGTCGATCATACGTTGTATCTAATAAACTTCTCTTAACAAGGGGTGACACAGATAGTGTACTCTGAATCGGGGTTCGCTACTTCCCAATAACGGAGCCTATAACTACATTCTACTAGTTGGAAAAGCGATTGAGTTTAAAACATAATCGAAAAGCATTTTGACAACATACACAGACCATAATATTATTTCGGCATTATAACTGCTTACATCATAGCATACACTAAAGATAAATACTCGCTAATCATGGCAATAATATCATAAAACATTATATAAGATAAAGGATAGAAGTACCAGTAAATAAAATGAGTTCTGAATACAAAAGTGATAACTTCAAGACTCCAGACCGCTCCTAATACAATCTTCAGCGTTCTTCTCCGGGTACTAGGTTTCCCGCACGGAGTCGAAGGCCTTGAGAGTATGGCTAATATTGTACAAGAGAGAGAAAGAAGTGAATTGAAGTGTGTGTTGGAATGAATGACAAAGACCCTTTAAATAGACTTGGAATTTGTCAGCATACGCCTGGCAGGGCGTATGGCAGGGCGTATGGCAGCCCGTTTTTGGCAGGCCGTATGCAAGGCAGGTCGTATGGTGGCTCGTGTGGTGGCACGTATATGGCAGGCCGTTTCCATACTGGCAGGCCGTATGGCAGGCTGTATGGCAGGCCGTATGGCTTACTGGTCAGCCTTGATTCCCTGGATCGTAACTTGATTTCTTGTCTTTCACCGTTTTCGCTCTAAAATCTTCGTTGTAGCTCCGATTCTCTTGATTCTTTTGCACCGCCTTCGTAATTACTTGTTCTTCAATTCTAACCGACGAAGTGGGTATTTTACCGACAAAGTTCGAATCTTTCTTGTTTTTGGGCCTTAATACCGGGGTGAAAACGTGACTTTTTAGCCGATATCAGGGTTGTATAATCCACATCACAAGCATATGTGATATCGTACACACAAAGTGTGCACCTCACCAAAGGTGGTCAACCAAAGTGCACAACCGTGCCAATTGGACCTATTACACAAGTCCATCATATCCACCTATATGTGAAGTGGGCTCTATAACCGAGAACCACTTCACCCGACCCGCACCCATCCTACACATACATATGCACATAGGATATTAACACTCACCTTGTCGCCTTGATGAATGCCACCGAATAATCTGCAACTCGCCGATAGAATGTACCTATTCCATTATTATAAATACAAACAACACACTTAGAGTGTATTTACAAACCAACTCAAATCGACACTTAGTGCAATTTCGACCCATTGCACTTCCAAGCACCAACCCGCGTCCAAACTAACCAATAATCACTAACGCAAGTGAGAATGGTCCTAATACGCCAATTAAACCCAAGCATAGGTGTTAAACACCAACCTTGCCCAAATTGACACCAAAACCCTAATTTTGACCCATTTCAAAATTAGTTAACCAAACACACCCAAAAGTGTTCCAACACTTCCATAATCACTAACCTAGTGATTAAACTCAAGATCAAAGCCTAATCAAGGACAAATCGTCAACCAATCCAAAACCCGCCAAGTGACAAGAATAACTAGTCACCATAAACCCATTTCATCATCTAAGAGGGTTTCACAACAAATCAAGCTCAAACCCTAACTTGAATATCAAATCTAACAAATGAAATTCGGAGTTTGAACTTACCAATACTACTACAACGTAGCCGTGAACGAGATGAACAACTTTAAAACCCGAGCTTTGGTGAGAATCCGACTCCTTCTTCTCCAAATCAAGCTCTCTCTCACTAAAAGTGAGTTTCTCTCACTAGGGTTTGAAGAAAGTGTTTATGTGGGTGAATGTGATCCACAGTGATCAATGGATCAGCTTTGAAGGCTCCAAACCAACACCCAAGTGAATTTACCAAAATACCCCTTTTTAAAACTAATTAAAACAGCTGGCCCGTCAGACACTTTGGACGGCGTCCCAAAATCTGGACGGCGTCCCACTCTTCACTGCTGGATGGTGTCCCCCAAATCTGGACTGCGTCCCAATCAACTAAACGAGGCTGAAACAAAAACAGGGTCTTACACGAAACCATATAAATATACATTCAATATACCTTACATATATATATATAAATTTATTTTAATAATAATATCACATATTATTTTATTTACATAATTAATTAACTTATATAATATTTTAATTTATAATATATATATATATATATATATATATATATATATATATATATATATATATATATATATATATATATATATATATATATATATATATATATATATATATATATATTCGTGAATTTTCGGGAATAGTCGAAAGGTAATTGAATATATGAAACAATTCAGAAATTTTTTTTTTTTTTGAGACTCAACATTATAGACTTTGCTTATCGTGTCGGAAACATATAAAGATTAAGTTTAAATTTTGTCGGAAATTTCCGGGTCGTCACAGCAACAAGAGCTGCAGGAGGTCGATTTTAAGGCTGTAGAAGGTGGTGTGTTGCAGCTGCAAATAGCAGCCTTTTATGGCTCGAAAAGACAGCAGAAACAGGAGCAATAATATGGCGATTGAGGGCTATTTTTGGACTGAACAAGGCGGCGATTTAGTGGCTGTTTTGAAGGTGGTTGTAATTGATGCAGGTGAGGTTGTTGAGGGGCTGTTTTATTCGATTAAGGTGATGTTTTGGAAGGCTGTTTTGGTCGACAAAAGGTGGGGTTTGGGGGGTTTAAACTGTCGACAAAAAAACATGCACAAGGAGGGATTTACTAGTTTAATGTGTGATGACTATTATGGGAATTCTTGAGGCCTTTTTATAGTTAAAGTTTAGAGTCCTAAACATATTAAAATTACTAGGATTTGCTTGGTGATCAAGAACTTGGATCAAGATTAGGATGCAAGAAAAAGGTAGTTGATTAAGTTTAGGATTAGTAATGACTTAGGGATCAAGTTCCTTTTTTTTAAACAACTAGCCGAATTTTTTTATAAATTATATATGTATTATATTTTTTTATTTACTCGGCATATTAATTTTTTATATATTTTATATATTTTTTTATTAAAATGTTACTTTTATTTTAAATAAGTTTTATTTAACCTTTTACATTTTTGTCCAAGTCTTTTATTAAATTTTTACTTAGTTCTCATTAGTTTTTAAATTATATATATGTCACATTTAATTTATTACATATCGTTTATATTATTAATTTAATATTAGGGTTAAGGTTTAAGGTCTTAAGTTATGAGCATTCATTTACAGGATGCTTAGTTAGTCGAGCACTTTTTTTCATCTGAATAACAACCCTAACGATAATACACAGAAAGATAATGAACCCTAAGGCAGTTTAGTATATTCAGAATGGAAAAATGAGGGTTGTTATAGTGTAACCGAATTCACCTATACCGAATGAAGATTCTTCAAAGAACCGAGTCCGATTCAACGAGTACTGTTCATCTTCTTAAAACACCAATTCATTAAAATCATTAATCAATCCACAAACTCGCTTGATTCTGTATCCTAGATGATCGATTAACACTTTTCTAAAAGATTCAAGTTCAAAAACAGCACCAAATCTAGTAATCTGACATGAACAATATCAAGTTTCCACGAAGAACACTAAAAATTAAAAACTCAAATCAATCAATTTTAGGATATGAATCCTTCCTGAAAAATGTTTCAAATCATGTTGTGAACCTTCGTGAATCAAATTCAATTACTGAAAACACTTGAATCTCTCTAATTAAATCATTGACCAATGAAGAAAGAACTTTGACTTGAAGATTTTAAAAGCTGTGGTGTTTCTCAATCCGAATTGAAGCATCACAAAGCTTCGTTAATTGATTAGAAATCAGAAACTATGATTAATTAGATATATTCATGTCCAGATCATTTCAGAGGCCTAGACTTGTGAATTTTATGCCCGATGAGTGATGAACTCCAGATCTGAGATAGATATAACGATATACGAATCTGTAATTATTCGATATATGTATGGATAAATTCGGATGTTAATATGTTTTATGAGAGATATATCGATGATGAAGATGAAGATCGATGTTGATAGTATAAGATTCGGTATTTAGGTGAAGATAACAATCGATGTAGATTAGATGAGATAGATAGATCGATTGTACAGTAGGTTTGTTGAAATCAACATGAACACGATGAATGGAACGAATAGCCACAAAGTAATCAAGGAAGTAGAAAGAAAATGAGAATTTCTATTCCACGGCTTCCTTGATCTCATTACATAACATTGGTTATTGTTACTTTCTATGGAGTTTCTAGATCCTTTATATAGCCCTCATCTAAAGGATCTCTTGGGAGTATGATTGACTCATTCTAGGGTCCTAACAATCTCCCCTTATGAGGTAATCATACTTTCAAACGAACACTCTGAAGGTATTTCGTATGCCCGAGAGACATATTAAATCAATGTGGCTAATATGTTATGATCCAAGTCGGGTCATACCCAATAACAAGCTTACCAACACTTTATATGTATTTATTTTGACAGTTGGATTGTTAAATAAATACGCGACACTTGAACTTTAGAAAATCGGTTTTCTAAATTATAATCACTCGAGATAAATTATTTGGATAATTTATGTATGATGTGGATTTAATTATTTATAGTTTTAAATAATTATGTTGTGTTATAGTTTTATAAAATGGTTTATAAAATAAAAGCTACTTAACAAATAAAATGGGGTTTATTACTTGAATAAAATGGCATGTTTTATAAAAATTAAAAGTCTTGAAAAACCCCATATGGGGGGACGGTTTTTTTGTGTCCCAAGACATCAAACCCATGTTTTTTTTTGTTAAGTTTAAGAATGCACAACTCCTAATGTGCATGCTAGTATCTTGAACCAAGTTTCTTTGACTACTACATGCATAAGAGACTCCATAAAACAAAACACTTGAGTCTTCCCTTTTTTTTCTGCTGGCCGAAATATTGAGGAGACAAGAAGAGTGTTTTGCTTGTTAATTAAATACATCAAGTGTCCATAAAATCCTAACCAAATTATAGAGGGTGTTGGTGATTGAAAGCTTGGGGTATGCTACACTTGAGGCTTCAAGTTAGAAGCTTTAATTTCATCATCATCTTCACAAAGTTTCTGCCCATTTTGGACAGCAGCAGCTAGTCGACTTTGAGCATAAACAAAGTGGTTTTAAGCTTGGGTTTGAAGGTGTCCAAGGTTTACAACAAAGCAAGGGTGTTAAGGTGATAGTTTGGTGCTTGGTTTCATCACTTTCTTCATCATCATTCAAGGTTTTGCAGCCCTCAAACATAAGTTTTGAGGAGGTATAATCTATTTTCTTACTTCCTTGTTAATTATATGTAAGCTTATTTTCATGACTTGATGCATACATGGAATTCAACTTAAAAATGGTGTAACATATAAACTTGTTTTCTTAATAATCATGCTTCCGTTGCTAAAACTATAACACAAATTGGTTTTGTGATTATGTATACATTAAGAACTAGTACATATATTGAATTCCATCAATGGTATCTAGAGCCGAAGTCTATGAAATATGCTTCTTATATATGGTCTTTAAAACCCACCAACTTTGCATTTTATTAACATGCATGAATGTAGAATGCAAAATTGATGGATTTGGGTGGGTATGAAGTCTAGGCCGAAATCTTGAGGGTTCCAAAAGTGGTTTTGGGTTTGCCATTTTGTTCATACTTGGTTGTATGATGATGTTCACAATCATAGCCATGACCTTATGTTTGAATGAATTTTGTTTGGTTGATTTATTATTCATTTGATATGGTTGTAATATTCATTCAATTTGGTTTGTAATAATTCATTTGGTTATGTAATTTATTTTATATTTGGCATGTAAAATAGATTAGGTTGTATTTTCATTTTCTAAAAAAAATGTATTAGGATATATTTTGTAAAAAGAAAATGAAGATGCAAGAGATGGAATCAAAGGAAGAACACGTGAAGAAGCATTTAGATGCAAGATTAAGTGGGAGTGGTAAAATCTCTTACTTTGTGTTATGACCCATTACCCGGTAGCATTTTGTTTTCGGCTAAACAAAATGCCTACCAAAAGGCTTGATTGTGAACATATTGTTTTGCATGCATGGTTGTGTTTTGTATGATTGTGGATTATATATACTATTGCTACAAGTTAATCACACAAGTTAACAACAAGCAAAACGAAAATTTAAAATTTAAAATGATAAAGATAAATGGCAAAAAGGACCTTAATAAATGGTTATTAAGAATAAGAACAAGGATATGATCACATATATATAAAATGGTTTATATCAAGTAATTGACTAATTACAAGACATGAAAATGGTTTTTCATAAGTACCATACACTAAATGCATGTTGGTGTATGGCATAAAAGTTTTCTAAAACTAGAATTAACGAAAACTTAAAATCCCTTTTACAAACAAGGTAAACAAGTTTAACGCCATCCTTTTGTGCGACACTTAAACATATTAGGGAACTCATGATGGGATAAAGGTCACCTAACCGTCATGAACAAACTAATGTGGTTAAGGTGAATTTAACATGCTTGCGGGATAAAGGTCACCTAACCACTTGTATGTTAAGTTCACATGTTTACACAAGTAGGACGACTTGATTTGGGAATCATGAACTTAGGGTCACCGAAGCATGAGGAACAAATAGGCGTTGATGGGATAAATATGCCATGCAAAAGGATTGCATGATCCCATACCTTAGAAGTTGCAAAAGGATTGCAATTGTCATGGAATGACTACCTAGCTAAATCAAATAACGGGATAAAGGTCACCAAACCGAAATTTGGTTTACCGTTGGATTCTAAAATTTAACATGGATCAATTAAATTAAAAGGGTATTGATTGTTAAATTATAAATCAATTCTTAAACAAACTTTGTCAAATTTTGTAGATGGCCGCTAATAACAAACCACAACATTCCAAACGCACCAATCAACTTTAATAACCTATCATTGAGGTCCATCCTCGGAAAAGAAAATAACTCCAAATCCATTTCATCTTATGTACTAAAGATGAAAAGCCTTATTGATCGATTGAACCGTCTAAATTGTAACATGTCTAATGGATTAGCCACGGTCCTTATCCCCGACTCTTTGTCAAAAAGGTTTGACACATTCATGTTGAATTACAACATGAATGGTTGGGATAAAAGCATTGGCAAATTACATGCCATGCTTAAGACGGCCAAATCAAGCATGGGTAAAAGGGCTTCACCTGTGCTAATGATCAAAGAAGGTGGGTCTAAGAACAATTCAACTTCTAAGCCAAAGGTGGCTAAGAGAAAAGGACCCGCCTACAAAGGCAAGGATAAAAGAAAAAGGAAGTTGGTTACCCCAACCAACATAAATAAAAGCAAAAGGTTGCCAGACAAGCAAACCCCAAGGAAGATCCGTGCTTTGGTTGCGGTGTGATAGGTCACTGGAAACGCAACTGCCCGGTCTACCTAAAGGAGTTGAATACAAAGAGGGATGCAGGGCAAACCTCAGGTAATGTATACATGATATACGTTGAGCTTAGTATTACTTCTTCTAATACATGGGTATTAGACACAGGATGTGGAACTCATATTTGCAATTCATTGCAAGGGTTCATAAGAAGTAAACTAAATGCGGGAACAACAAGTCTCTATATGGGAAATGGTGCAAAGGTGCACGTAAAGGCTCAAGGAGACTTTGTTTTAAAGCTACCAAGTGGTTTGGAGCTTATATTGAAAAATGTTTTGTATGCACTTGATTTAACACGAAACATTATTTCTGTTTCCCGTTTAAGACATTGTGGTTTTAATCTTAATTTTATTAATGATGATATCCACATTTTCTTGAATGATATGTTCTATTTTAAGGCTTCGCCTTTGAATGGTATTTATGAATTGGTTCATGATAACACATCATTCGATAGCTCAATATACCAAACAAGCACCAAGAAGCTCAAAATGGATTTGAGTGATTCCTACTTATGGCATTGTCGCCTTGGTCACATAAACAAGAATCGAATACATACACTTCAAAATAATGGACTTTTAAAATCAAGTGAGCTGGATTCGTTTGATGTATGTGAATCTTGTTTACAAGGCAAAATGACTAAAGCACCTTTCAAAGGGACCTATGAAAGGGCTAAAGACTTATTAGGATTAATACATTCGGATGTATGTGGACCTTTTAAGCCCATGACTAGGAATGGTAAAAAATGCTTCGTCACTTTCATTGATGACTTCAGTCGTTTCGGATATGTCTACTCATTAAGACACAAGGATGAAACTTTTGAAGCATTCAAAGAATATCAAAACGAAGTACAAAATCAACTCAACAAGACAATTAAGGTACTTCGTACCGATAGAGGAGGTGAATACCTAAGCGATGCTTTCCAAGATCATCTTAGGAGTTGTGGGATTATCTCACAACTTACTCCACCCGGAACACCTCAGCTTAATGGAGTGTCCGAAAGGAGAAACCGAACCCTAATGGATATGGTTCGATCTATGATGGCAAGAAGCTCGTTACCTCTATCATTTTGGGGTTATTGTCTAAGCTCCGCGGCTCGTATTCTAAATATGGCCCCAACCAAGAAAGTGGAACGAACTCCTCATGAGATATGGTTTGGAAAACCTCCATCTCTATCATACTTAAAGGTATAGGGATGTGAAGCTTATCCTAAGCACTACATCCCTAATAAGTTAAATGATCGATCCACAAAGTGTACCTTCATAGGATATCCCAAGGATGATAAGGGATACTATCTCTATGATCCAATCGAGCAAAATCTTTTATTGCTTGAAAGGTAGAATTCCTTGTAGCTAAGTTCCTTATGGAAGGTAATAGTGAAAGGAAGATAGATCTTGAATAGGTTCAAGATCAAGGAGATGATACACAATTGGTTGACACTAGCACTCAACATGAAAATGTTGAGAATGATCAAATGGATGATCAAAGTATACAAAACGTTAGTAGATCTGGTAGGATTAGTAATTCTCCTGAGAGATTTGGATTCTCATGGATGGTTGCTATGTGGTTTATTTGGATGAAACAACTAACTACCAAGATGCTTTATCAAGGTCTGATAAAGATAAATGGCAGGAAGCCATGAACGTTGAGATGCAATCCATGTATGACAACCAAGTTTGGGAATTGGTTACACAACCTACTAACTCCAAGTTAGTTGATTGTAAATGGCTTTTCAAGGAGAAAACCAAGATGCATGGAAACTTGGATACATATATAAAGTATGCAAGTTTAAGAAATCAATCTACGGATTGAAACAAGCATCAAGAATGTGAAATCATCGTTTTAATGATTTGGCTTCATTAATAAAGGTGATGAAGCTTATGTATACAAGAAAGCTAGTGGGAGCACTATCATGTTCCTTATACTATATGTGGATGATATATTATTATTTATAATATCCCGCAAATGCAAGGATTTAAAAACTTGGCTAAGTAGCAGCTTCTCCATTTAGGATCTTGGAGAAGCACAATACATTTTGGGGAAAAGGATCTACAGGGATAGATCCAAGAAATTGATAGGTTTGAATCAAAGTGCATACATTGAAAAGACTTGAAAAGGTTCAAGATGGAAAACTCTAAGAAAGGTTTGGTATCTTTTCAAAGAGGAACGCTTCTCAGTTCATCTCAGTGCCCCACCACGAAAGATGAACAAGAAAGCATAAAAATGTCCCATATGCGTCTGTTATTGGGTCAATCATGTATGCGATGATATGCACTATATCGGATGTGTCATGCGCTCTTAGCATGACAAGTAGATACCAGAATAACCCAGGAAACAGTCATGGGACTGTGGTTAAAAGTATATTGAAATACCTTAAATGGATTAAGGATATGTTTCTAATATACGGGTCTGGTGAGGAGGAACTCGCTGTAAAAGGTTACATGGACGCGAGCTTCCAAACTGATCGAAATGATTCTCGATCACAATCCGGTTATGTCTTCATTTTAAATGGAGGTGCGGTCTCTTGGAAGAGTTTAAAACATAATGTTGTTGCTTTATCCACTACAAAATCAGAGTACATCGCCGTCTCATTGGCAGCTAAGGAAGCTGCAAGGATGAAGAAATTCATCGACGACTTAGCAGTGGTCCCTACCATTCAGGACACTCTTGAGATCTTTTGTGGCAACGAATGTGCGATTGCTCAAATCAAGGAACCTCGTGCTCACCAAAAGACCCGTCACATTGAGCGGAGATTCAACTACATTAGGGATGAAGTTGAAAAGGGAAAGATATGTATTCGCAAAGTTCACACAGATCATAACATGGCGGATCCACTCACGAAACTATTATATGGAGCAAAACATGAAGGACATGTTTGTGCATTAGGGCTTCGATATTCTAGTGATTGGTCATGATCTGTTTTAAGTATTGTAACGGAACGAAGTGGTTCAAACTCATTGATATAATTATGGTTTAATTTATTTTGAGTTAAGTTCCTATTTTGCATATTTTATCCATGAATAAGTTATTATTCTAAATTCCGTAGTCGATCACATTTGTGGGAACAAGTGTGAGGTTTAGACTATTATGAACTTGGATTGGTATACATTCACGGACTGAATGTGGGGCAAGGTTGCTACCAAGGTTCGTAGATATTTGTGGGATACAAATATTGGTTATCCATGAATAAGCTATTATTCTAAATTCCGTAGTCGATCACATTTGTGGGAATGAGTGTGAGGTTTAGACTATTATGAACTTGGATTGGTATACATTCATAGGTTGAATGTGGGGCAGGGTTGCTACCAAGGTTCATAGATATTTGTGGGATACAAATATTGGAAGACCCGCTCTCAAGATTTACTGTATGGAGCCTTTGTGGTTGATCACATGTAATCTTGAGTAAAGGCGAATATCATCGTATCCTCTGACCTGAGATACATATTGGGTCCTGATATTCATCGAGTATTATGCCTTGATTCTTTCCTTGCTATTCTGAAATATGGTAGTACATAAGGAAGAACTCAGGTATAATACAAAAGTGTGTATCTAGGACGTATGTAGTCAAGATGGAATTTGTCCCTCTTATTCGTTGAGAGTCAGATGGCTAAGGCCTGATAAAGTTAAATCTATAAGAGAGTGATCACTCTGTATCTCTTGGATTTGACATGACATCTAGGATGAAAGGATATAATGAAAGATTCACCTAATCATATTCGAGATGGGAACTCGAAAGGGATGATGTTATTGAATGGCACAAAATCATAACATATTGGGGGTGATGGACGGTGTGTTAGGCTGTATCCATCACTTGCATTAATTTCTTATGTTTCTCGTGCAAGTGGGAGATTGAAGGTATTTCGTATGCCCGAGAGACATATTAAATCAATGTGGCTAATATGTTATGATCCAAGTCGGGTCATACCCAATAACAAGCTTACCAACACTTTATATGTATTTATTTTGACAGTTGGATTGTTAAATAAATACGCGACACTTGAACTTTAGAAAATCGGTTTTCTAAATTATAATCACTCGAGATAAATTATTTGGATAATTTATGTATGATGTGGATTTAATTATTTATAGGTTTAAATAATTATGTTGTGTTATAGTTTTATAAAATGGTTTATAAAATAAAAGCTACTTAACAAATAAAATGGGGTTTATTACTTGAATAAAATGGCATGTTTTATAAAAATTAAAAGTCTTGAAAAACCCCATGTGGGGGGACGGTTTTTTTGTGTCCCAAGACATCAAACCCATGTTTTTTTTTGTTAAGTTTAAGAATGCACAACTCCTAATGTGCATGCTAGTATCTTGAACCAAGTTTCTTTGACTACTACATGCATAAGAGAATCCATAAAACAAAACACTTGAGTCTTCCCTTTTTTTTCTGCTGGCCGAAATATTGAAGAGACAAGAAGAGTGTTTTGCTTGTTAATTAAATACATCAAGTGTCCATAAAATCCTAACCAAATTATAGAGGGTGTTGGTGATTGAAAGCTTGGGGTATGCTACACTTGAGGCTTCAAGTTAGAAGCTTTAATTTCATCATCATCTTCACAAAGTTTCTGCCCATTTTGGACAGCAGCAGCTAGTCGACTTTGAGCATAAACAAAGTGGTTTTAAGCTTGGGTTTGAAGGTGTCCAAGGTTTACAACAAAGCAAGGGTGTTAAGGTGATAGTTTGGTGCTTGGTTTCATCACTTTCTTCATCATCATTCAAGGTTTTGCAGACCTCAAACATAAGTTTTGAGGAGGTATAATCTATTTTCTTACTTCCTTGTTAATTATATGTAAGCTTATTTTCATGACTTGATACATACATGGAATTCAACTTAAAAATGGTGTAACATATAAACCTGTTTTCTTAATAATCATGCTTCCGTTGCTAAAACTATAACACAAATTGGTTTTGTGATTATGTATACATTAAGAACTAGTACATATATTGAATTCCATCACACTCCATAAAAAAATATACAAAATTACATGAAATAAACACTCTATTGCTAATTAGCTCCCCTCACGAATCTTGCATGGTCGTTGAAGTAGATCTTGAGTGTTGGAATTTTTCTACCTTCAATGGTCTTTGGGTTTGCACAGCGAAAATGCGCAACGATGTGACATTCATCGTAGCATCACTTCATGTCATTGAAAAATATAACTCCCCTCCAACACTTGCCTAGATTAGTAAGCTCGAAAAACTATAGAAACTCCCTCCTTCAAAGTATATGGGGCACGGCCGATCAAGTTTGATTTCAATCAAACACATGATCATCTCATAAAGCGTATAGATCGTTGGCTCCTTCGAAGTTCCTAACGTCTCAAATACTCCCCCAAGGATGTGGAAGTCGCTTTTCATTTTCCTTTGCTCACTCGTCAAACAAGTAACGCAACGATTTTGTCTTCTTTAAATTTCGAGTCCAATACCGTACGTGTATTGAAGTCACACGCACATCAACCATATACATATCTCCCCACAATGATGCTTGCACGAAGAAAAAGCTTCATTATTTAAATTGGTTGATGTGTTCGACAAATCTCCAAAATATCGTAAATAACGCGTAGGAGAAAAGCCGTGTGAATCCGAGCCTCAAAAGTATAAGAAAATTGTGCTTTGAAGGTCCAGATTCGGTAATGGACCAGTGTAACGACCCTGGATTTTCCAACATTTATTTATTAATAATTATTATTATTATTACTTGTGATTAAACGAATGTATGTTATTACATTTACATGTTGCCATGATTGCCCGTACTTGACTTTAATTGCCCGAAACGTCTTTGTGACACACGAAACTTTCGCGAATAATATGTTTAGAATATTATTTACATTCATAATTGGTTTTATTAATCATTTTAATTAACTATGGTTATTAGTTAGTTACCTGGGGTTTAATTGGATTAACTTGTTAAATAGTTGAACTTAGGCCTTGTTAATGTTATGAACTCATGATATTGGGCTTATAAGCCCACCCTACATCTTAAATGGATTCATTAGCCCATGTCTTTCATGTGTAAGTATTACTTAATGATGTAACTAGCTAGTTTTTACATAAGAATCTAGTTACCACATCTTTCCCATGAAACTACCTCTTGTAACCACACTTTTAAGCTTTTACATGCATAAACCTTTTGGACCATCTCCTCCACCCTCCTCCCCTTAGAACCGTCGGCCTACTAGGCCTTTAGAGGAGTTTTTTTGTTTCAAATTTACTTACTACTTGCTCACTTGTTTACTCTCTCATTTACACACACTTACTTGCTTCATCTTTTCTCTCATTTTCTCTCTTTCTTGTAAGTATTATGAACAATTTTCTCTTCTTTTCTTCTTGCTAAAAACCGAAACCAACATCTCATATCATCATCATTTGTTGTTTGTTACTTGTTCTTGATTGTTGTTTAGTTACTTGTCTTTGTTAAGTTACTTACTAGTTGTTGTTATTTACTAATTATTAAGAATCAAACTTGTTAGTTTGATTCTTCATATCAACTTGTTCTTACAAGACATACAAGACATAAACTTTTTAGTTTATGATCTACACTTAACACTTGTTTAAAGATCAAAGTTCATGTGTTGAAAGCATACTTGTGTTCATGAAGTAAACATACAGTTTACTTTCTAAAGATCAAGACTTAGGCTTGAATCTTTAAAAGTATGAAACCCATGAACTTATTACTTGTTTAATTAGTTTATTTCTTCATTCTTACATCCTTTAAATTCGTGATTTTTGGTTATAATGGTCAAGTGTTACTAGTTAACTTTGATCTCATACTTTCTTGAACTAAAATTAACTTTAAAAGTTCAAGAACATGTAAGTAAGCTTTCTTTAATTATAACTTGGTACACTTATGTTAGATCTAAACTTTTGGGTCTAGGATCTTCAAGATCTAACTAAAAACTATGTTCTACAACTTAAGATCTTGATTTTATAAGTTTATTTTCAAGTTGTAAATTAATATTAGTTTTAAAGTTCATGTATGTGTTAGATCTAAGACCTTGATGCAACTTTGGTTCATCAAACTTCATACAACCCTTAAGTGAGTTGTGCTACATGTCTTAGACCTACACTTATGTCATAATAGTCAAAACTTGGTTAATATTACTTTTATAGTTCATGTATGTGTTAAATCTAAGACTTTGATGTAACTTTGGTTCATCAAAACACTTTCAACACTTAAATGAGTTGTGCTACATGTCTTGGACTTGCACAAGTATTATGATGGTGAAACCTTGGTTAAGATGATACAAACACATCAATGAGTTGTACACTTGAAGCTATATGCATCAAGGATGAGAACCGTGATAAGCATCGGACACCAAGAACCCACCGGACCTACTGTTTTACTGTTTCTGTGTCTGACCTGTACGACCTGGGCTACTGTAAAGATGATTTTCAGATAGCTCTGTTCGAGTAGATAACTTTTCATTTAGGACTCATCTTAATCCGAGTTACGGTTTAGGATTTATGGCCCTACGATCGTCACTATGTCTTTTAACGTTGTGCTGAAAATTCTGACCTACTCGCACTTAGACCATCTCCACGGTCAAACGAAGACAAGTTTGCTTCTGGGATTTTTACCACAACTAAAGGACTCATATACGGAGCCATGGCCACTGGTCTCACCTTATTTCAATAGGTATATATTCCGTGGTGACTGATCGAACTCAGCCTTTGTTTTAAACTCTTTTCATGAACGAAACTTACTTTACACCTTTTGTTTGATGATGAATGATGATGACCTTTAAGACCTAATTTACATACATTTAAACCTTTTGGGACGATTTACTGACTTAGTACTATTTGACTTAGGTTGAGGACTTTCCGGACCTACGTACTTGCTTATTTCCCGACTCGACTTTACCGCTACTTTATCATTGTGAGTTATAGCATCCCTTTTTATTTAACTATTTTGGGAACTGAGAATAAATGCGCATTTTACGTATTACATACTAGGCACGAGTACTTAAACTTTATATATGTGTGGGTTATACAACGGCATAAACATTCCCTTTAGCTCGGTAACGTTTAGTCATTGGTTTTTGAACCGGTGAACGCGAATCTTAGATATGGATCCATAGGGTTTGACATCCCCACTCGGGCTAGTCGCGCTAGCATTTAACTGGTGTTTAATACTTCGTAAACATACGCAATTTCCAAGTGTACTTTCAGGGGATATAAACGTTAAGTTAGTTACCAAGTGCACACGGTTAACATATACTTTATCTTACTGTTTTGAAACGCTCTTTGTAGCACTGAAATCTTGTGGCCTACCTTACATACTGTTATACTTAAACTATAGCTCACCAACCTTTGTGTTGACGTTTTTAAGCATGTTTTTCTCAGGTGCTTAAGGTTATTTGCTTCCGCTGTCGTGCTAGTCTTGCTGTAGACATCCGCTGCTCTAGAGTTATCATCGCATGAACTGTTTATCTTGCATTCAAACTTTAATACTTTTGAGCAATGATTTGTAATGACCTAAGGGTTACGCACTACTATTTGCTTCTGTTCATTGAAGCATATTTTTGATGTAAAACATTTGACGTTAGTTATGACGTCACCTTTTATCTTGAATGCAAACGTATTTTGAAATAGCATATAGTGTTTGACCTTGTAATGATCCTGTTGTTGATGATTCGTACACGATGGTTTTGTACGGGGCATCACATTTGGTATCAGAGCATTGGTTGTAGGGAATTAGGTTGCATTAGTGAGTCTAAGACCGACCCGAGTAGGATTCACTAATAGGAATAATCTACAACTTGCTAGTTTATTTGTTTTCGCTGAACTTACTGCATGCTGCTGCTTACTTTTACTGCTATGTGCCATATGCTATTATATGATTTCACTACTGCATGCTATTATCTGCTTTCAATTGCATGATACTTGTCGTTATTGCCATGCTACTTACTGTTACACATGATTTAGACTGTTGGCCTAATACGTGCTTGCTTTATGACTTACTGACATGGAAAATTTATTTTTCCTTGTTCAGATGTCGGATATTCCACCTGCTATCATTTTGGGCAGTTCAGACTCGTCAGCCACCACACCTACTGCTGCTGCCGACACACCGATCCCGTTGCCTACTAGTGACCCCGACGCTTCATCTTCCAGAGCTATTAGCCATGCGCCTACCCCAGTGGTTACTTCTAACAGAACCCAGGACCCTCCGGAGATTCCAGCTCCATCTGCCCCCGGACCCTCGGTGTCACAGTCCCGCTCCGGTAAGATTGTGATTCCCGCGGAATTCGGGGAAGGTCCATTCCGTAATCGGTATTGCCATTAGTGCCGACGCGCCCCTGATGGACGTCTCATTCTGATCGGACCCGCCCGTTACCGACAAATGATAGCCGCCCAAGGAGGGCCGCCCGTGCAGTCACCACCACATGATTCGGACGACCCATCATTCGCTGATTCTTCATTCGATGACTCATCCACAGACGACTCGAGTGACGATGACTCCGACGAGGAGGACCCTGATGCACTGTACAGCCACCCTCCACCCCGCCGAAGAAGCGGTATCGCATCGACGGTACTATTATTCCGGGGGTCAACGGAGGACGAGCATTCACTGACGCATTTGGTCGGCGTGGTAGGGTTACTGCCCGCAAGCGGCTTATGCCGTACCCTGCCGACCCACTCATGTGTAAGGCACCCCGTTACATACTGACTATTTCTGGAGCCGGACCGTATACATCTGTACCACCGGCACCACCCGCACCACCTGCACTGCCAGCACCGCCTGCCCTACCATCTCCCACTGTCGAGGAATTGACAAGGGAGGTGGGGATCCTCCGAGCCCAAATTACTGAGCTCGAGGATCAGATGTCCCATGTATTGGACATCCTACACCCACCTTCACCGTAGGACTTTTGTAGTAGATTTCATTATGTAATCTAGCTGTAGTTTATGTTTTACTTATGTATTGTACGAACTTATACAGATGTATGCAGCTTATTATTAATGAATGGAACTTTGCGTTATTTAATTCTTGCACGATGTTCTATTTACATTACTGTATGATGATTCTGTGGTATTTGTACCTGGATTGCATTACTTAATAAACATGTGATGTGTTGATTCCATGTTGGTTACTATATACTGTATTATTACTATTTGCATACTGGATTTTGACTTGAGTCAAAATTTTTGTTTAGAACACCATGGCCAACGGACGATCAACACCTACCACCGCCCAAATCGAAGAGATGATTGCCGAAAGGGTAGCCGCAGCCATTGCGGAAATGCAACCCCAAGCTCCACCGCCACCGCCACCGCCACCGGTTATTTAGCCCATTCGTAATGGGTGTACGTACAAAGAGTTCTAAAGCTGCAAACCTCATAACTTCAGTGGAACAGAGGGGCCGGTTGGTTTCACTAGATGGTTTGAAAAATTTGAATCTGTGTTCCAAGTCAGCAACTGTTCAGAGGAGAATAAAACCAAGTTTGCTTCATGCACACTGTCTGATGGCGCACTAACGTGGTGGAACACGTTGGCTAAGGCAAAAGGTATCGATGAGGCGTTTGCTAGCCCATGGGAGGAATTCAAAGGGGCCCTGATTGAGGAATATTTCCCTAGGACCGAGATCCAAAAGATGGAGATGGAATTCATGCAGTTAAAGGCCGTTGGGAACGACCTTGATGGTTACAACAGAAGATTTTTGGAACTAGCCCTGATGTGTCTGACAATGGTTACCCCAGAATTCAAGCGTATGGAAAGGTACTTCTGGGGACTTCCTAAGAGCATTAAAGGAAACGTCACCTCGTCCAAGCCACCAAATGTCCCGGAGGCGATGCGCATGGCGCATACTTTAATGAATCAAATTATCATCGATGAACCGGAGAAGGCTAAGTCTGAAGCGGGTAGTAGTGAGAAACGCAAATGGGATAACAATAACAACAGGGGAAGGACCTATGATCAAAACCCGGTGAAACGACATGAGGGTTTCAGAGGAAACAACAACGGTGGAAACCCCAATCCGAACACCAACTCAAACCCGAACTACAAAGGAACCTTACCACAATGCAAGCGGTGCTACAAGCACCATACTGGGTATTGCAATGTTGTTTGTGAAAAGTGCTAACGGACTGGGCATATCAGGAAGGACTGCAAGGTCACCACTTTGAATGGGAAGAAGAACACCAATGGACCTAAAAAGTGCTACGAATGCGGACAGACGGGCCATTTCAGAAATGCATGCCCTAACAAAAGAAAATACGGAGGACCACCCCGTGGTAGAGCTTTCAACGTTAATGCAAGGGATGCACGCGAGAATCCCGACTTGGTGACAGGTATATTCACTATCAACAATTTATTAGCTTCTGTCTTATTTGATACTGGTGCCGATAGAAGTTATGTATGTAGACATTTTTGCGATAAGATTAATTGGTCATTAGTCCCGTGAAAAGAGAGTATGCTTGTCGAGGTCGCCAATGGAAAACTTAAGAAAGTTGATCATATTAGTCGAGGAGCTATTATCAACATAGCTGGTGCAGATTTCGAAATTGATTTGATACCCATCAAATTGGGAAGTTTTGACGTGATCGTTGGTATGGATTGGCTGAAGAAAGTAAGGGCCGATATTATTTGTGGAGATAAAGTTCTTCGTATACCACACGGAGATGGTGAGCCACTGATCATCTATGGAGAGAGATGTACCTCGAAGCTGAACCTCATTAGTTACGTGAAAGCACAAAAGATTATAAAGAAGGGACGTCTTGCTGTCCTAGCGCATGTGAAAACAGTAGAAACTAAGGTGAAGAGCGTGAACGACGTTCGAATTGTGAACGAATTTTCCGATGTCTTCCCTGAAGAATTGCCTGGATTACCGCCGCCGAGAGCAGTAGAGTTTCAGATTGATTTAGTGCCAGGAGCAGCACTTGTAGCTCGCGCACCTTATAGACTCGCACCTTCCGAGATGTAAGAATTACAGAGTCAACAACAAGAGCTGTTAGATCGAGGATTTATACAACCAAGTTTCTCGCTTTGGGGCGCACCTGTGTTGTTTGTGAAGAAGAAGGATGGATCCTTCCGTATGTGTATCGACTACCGTGAACTCAACCTACTGACAATCAAGAATCGGTATCCTCTTCCTAGAATTGACGATCTTTTTGATCAACTGCAAGGATCGAGTGTTTACTCTAAGATCGATTTGCGATTCGGTTATCACCAGTTGAGGGTGAAGGAAAGTGACGTGATGAAAACTGCGTTCAGAACTCGTTATGGTCATTATGAGTTTCTCGTGATGCCATTCGGTTTAACCAACGCACCTGCCGTGTTCATGGATCTCATGAATCGTGTCTGCAAGCCATACCTGGATAAGTTTGTTATCGTCTTCATAGATGATATCCTCATCTACTCCAAGAGCGAAGAAAAGCATGAGCAACACCTCCGACTAGTACTTGAACTTTTGCGGCAAGAGCAACTTTACGCCAAATTCTCCAAGTGTGAATTTTGGTTGAAGGAAGTCCAATTTCTGGGTCATGTTGTGAGCGACCAGGGAATCAAAGTTGATCCCACCAAGATTGAAGCTATCAACAAGTGGGAGACCCCTACTACTCCGACTCATATTCGCCAATTTTTAGGTCTCGCCGGTTATTACCGAAGGTTTATCGAAGGATTCTCTCTAATTGCGCGTCCTTTGACCGCACTGACTCACAAGGGGAAGAAGTTCATTTGGGAACCCCCACACGAATCAGCATTCCAAACTTTAAAGAAGAAGTTAACCACCGCACCTATCTTATCGCTTCTCGAAGGCAGTGACGACTTTGTTGTTTATTGTGATGCGTTGAAAAGTGGTTTTGGTTGTGTACTGATGCAACGATCAAAGGTTATCGCTTATGCCTCCGGACAACTGAAGATTCACGAACAGAACTACACTACTCACGATCTCAAACTTGGAGTCGTTGTCTTTGCGCTCAAATTGTGGAGACATTATTTGTATGGGACTAAGAGCACTATCTTCACCGACCACAAGAGCCTCCAACACATCTTCGATTATAAGCAACTGAATATGCAACAGCGACGATGGATCGAGACATTGAACGACTACGATTGTGAACTTTGCTATCATCCTGGCAAGGCCAATGTTGTAGCTGACGTTTTAAGCCAAAAAGAGAGGACGACACCTCTTCGTGTTAGGGCTCTGAACATCACCATCCATTCAAACCTCAACAGCCAAATCCGAGTAGCCCAAGATGAGGCTCTCAAGGAGGAGAATATATCTCATGAACATTTGAACATTCTTGTCTCTCGATTCGAGGTTAGGGAGTCTGGACTCCGATGTTATGTCGGAAGAATTTGGGTACCTCTTTATGGAGATCTACGGAACCTTATACTTGATGAAGCACATAAATCGAGATATTCGATTCATCCTGAAGCGGGCAAAATGTACCACGATCTTAAAGAACAGTATTGGTGGCCGAATCTTAAGAAAGACGTTGCAACTTATGTTGGTAAGTGTTTGACTTGCTCAAAAGTTAAGGCTGAGCATCAGAGGCCCTCTGGATTACTTCAACAACCAGAAATCCCACAATGGAAGTGGGAAAGGATCACAATGGATTTCATCACCAAGCTACCAAAAACGGTGGGCGGATACGATACCATCTGGGTTATTGTTGACCGCCTTACCAAATCTGCACACTTTTTGGCCATGAAGGAAACAGATACGATGGAAAGACTTGCTCAACTATACATCAAAGAGGTTGTATCTCGTCATGGTGTACCTTTATCGATCATCTCAGATCGCGATCCCCGTTTTGCTTCTAGATTTTGGCGTTCTTTACAAGAAGCCATGGGAACCCGTCTCGACATGAGTACTACTTATCACCCACAGACCGACAGGCAAAGTGAACGCACAATTCAGACCTTGGAAGACATGTTGCGTGCATGTGTCATTGATTTCGGAAAGGCCTGGGAAAGGCATTTGACGTTAGCCGAATTATCGTACAACAACAGTTATCACTCAAGCATTAATGCCGCACCTTTTGAAGCGTTGTATGGCCGCAAGTGCCGATCTCCTATTTGTTGGGCCGAAGTAGGCGAAAAGCAAATCACCGGACCCGAGGTAGTCCATGAAACAACGGAGAAGATTGCTCAGATTCAAGCGAGACTTAAGACTGCCCGCGATCGTCAAAAGAGTTATGCCGATCTTAAACGTAAAGACTTTGAATTCAACATTGGTGATCGTGTAATGTTGAAGGTTGCACCTTGGAAAAGTGTGATTCGTTTTGGAAAGCGCGGAAAGTTAAACCCGCGATATATTGGTCCTTTTGAAATCTTGGAACGTGTTGGACCCGTTGCTTACCGTTTGGATCTACCAGCACAATTGAGCTCAGTTCATCCTACCTTCCACGTGTCAAACTTGAAGAAGTGTCTAGCTGCACCCGAACTTATCATACCACTGGAAGAACTTATGATTGACGACAAACTCCACTTCGTGGAAGAGCCTGTTGAAATTATGGATCGTGAGATCAAGACTTTGAAACGCAACAAGATTCCGATCGTCTGAGTGCGATGGAATGCCAAACGAGGACCTGAGTTTACTTGGGAGCGAGAGGATCAAATGATGCAGAAGTATCCTCACCTTTTCCCGACTCCTCCATCTACCTCAGCTTAAATTTCGGGACCAAATTGTCTTTAACAGGTGGGTAATGTAACGACCCTGGATTTTCCAACGTTTATTTATTAATAATTATTATTATTAATAATTGTGATTAAACGAATGTATGTTATTACATTTACATGTTTCCATGATTGCCCGTACTTGACTTTAATTGCCCGAAACGTCTTTGTGACACACGAAACTTTCGCGAATAATATTTTTAGAATATTATTTACATTCATGATTGATTTTATTAATCATTTTAATTAACTATGGTTATTAGTTAGTTACTTGGGCTTTAATTGAATTAACTTGTTAAATACTTGAACTTGGGCCTTGTTAATGTTATGAACTCATGATATTGGGCTTATAAGCCCACCCTACATCTTAAATGGATTCATTAGCCCATGTCTTTCATGTGTAAGTATTACTTAATGATGTAACTAGCTAGTTTTTACATAAGAATCTAGTTACCACATCTTTCCCATGAAACTACCTCTTGTAACCACACTTTTAATCTTTTACATGCATAAACCTTTTGGACAATCTCCTCCTCCCTCCTCCCCTTAGAACCGTCGGCCTACTAGGCCTTTAGAGGAGTTTTCTTGTTTCAAATTTACTTACTACTTGCTCACTTGTTTACTCTCTCATTTACACACATTACTTGCTTCATCTTTTCTCTCATTTTCTCTCTTTCTTGTAAGTATTATGAACAATTTTCTCTTCTTTTCTTCTTGCTAAAAACCGAAACCAACATCTCATATCATCATCATTTGTTGTTTGTTACTTGTTTTTAATTGTTGTTTAGTTACTTGTCTTTGTTAAGTTACTTACTAGTTGTTGTTATTTACAAATTATTAAGAATCAAACTTGTTAGTTTGATTCTTCATATCAACTTGTTCTTACAAGACATACAAGACATGAACTTTCTAGTTTCTGATCTACACTTAACACTTGTTTAAAGATCAAAGTTCATGTGTTGAAAGCATACTTGTGTTCATGAAGTAAACATAAAGTTTACTTTCTAAAGATCAAGACTTAGGCTTGAATCTTTAAAATGATGAAACCCATGAACTTATTACTTGTTTAATTAGTTTATTTCTTCATTCTTACATCCTTTAAATTCGTGATTTTTGGTTATAATGGTCAAGTGTTACTAGTTAACTTTGATCTCATACTCTCTTGAACTAAAATTAACTTTAAAAGTTCAAGAACATGTAAGTAAGCTTTATTTAATTATAACTTGGTACACTTATGTTAGATCTATACTTTTGGGTCTAGGATCTTCAAGATCTAACTAAGAACTATGTTCTACAACTTAAGATCTTGATTTTATAAGTTTATTTTCAAGTTGTAAATTAATATTAGTTTTAAAGTTCATGTATGCATTAGATCTAAGACCTTGATGTAACTTTGGTTCATCAAACTTCATACAACCCTTAAGTGAGTTGTGCTACATGTCTTAGACCTACACTTGTGTCATAATAGTCAAAACTTGGTTAATATTACTTTTATAGTTCATGTATGTGTTAAATCTAAGACTTTGATGTAACTTTGGTTCATCAAAACACTTGCAACACTTAAATGAGTTGTGCTACATGTCTTGGAATTGCTCAAGTGTTATGATGGTGAAAACTTGGTTAAGATGATGCAAACACATCAACGAGTTGTACACTTGAAGCTATATGCATCAAGGATGAGAACCGTGATAAGCATCGGACACCAAGAACAAAGCGGACCTACTGTTTTACTATTTCTGTGTCTGACCCGTACGACCTGGGCTACTGTAAAGATGATTTTTAGATATCTCTGTTTGATTAGATAACTTTTCATTTAGGACTCGTCTTAATCCGAGTTACGGTTTAGGATTTATGGCCCTCCGATCGTCACTATGTCTTTTAACGTTGTGCTGAAAATTCTGACCTACTCGCACTTAGACCGTCGCCACGGTCAAACGAAGACGAGTTTGATTCTAGAATTTTTACCACAACTAAAGGACTCATATAAGGAGCCATGGCCACTGGTCTCACCTTATTTCAGTAGGTATATAGGTCGTGGTGACTGATCGAACTCAGCCTTTGTTTTAAACTCTTTTCATGAACGAAACTTACTTTACACCTTTTATTTGATGATGAATGATGATGACCCTTAAGACCTAATTTACATACATTTAAACCTTTTGGGACGATTTACTGACTTAGTACTATTTGACTTAGGTTGAGGACTTTCCGACCTACGCACTTGCTTATTTCCCGACTCGACTTTACCGCTACTTTATCATTGTGAGTTATAACATCCCTTTTTACTTTAACTATTTTGGAAACTGAGAATACATGCGCATTTTACGTTTTACATACTAGGCACTAGTACTTAAACTTTATATATGTGAGGGTTATACAACGGCATAAACATTCCCTTTAGCTCGGTAACGTTTAGTCATTGGTTTTTGAACCGGTGAACGCGAATCTTAGATATGGATCCATAGGGTTTGACATCCCCACTCGAGCTAGTCGCGCTAGCATTTAACGGGTGTTTAATACTTCGTAAATATATACACTTGCCAAGTTTACTTTCAGGGGGTATAAACGTTAAGTTAGTTACCAAGTGCCCACGGTTAACATATACTTTATCTTACTGTTTTGAAACGCTCTTTGTAGCACTGAAATCTCGTGGCCCACCTTACATATTGTTATACTTAAACTATAGCTCACCAACCTTTGTGTTGACATTTTTAAGCATGTTTTTCTCAGGTGCTTAAGGTTATTTGCTTCCACTGTCGTGCTAGTCTTGCTGTAGACATCCGCTGCTCTAGAGTTATCACCGCATGAACTGTTTCTCTTGCATTCAAACTTTAATACTTTTGAACAATGATTTGTAATGACCTAAGGGTTACGCACTACTATTTGCTTCTGTTCATTGAAGCATACTTTTGATGTAAAACGTTTGACGTTAGTTATGACGTCACCTTTTATCTTGAATGCAAACGTATTTTGAAATATCGTATAGTGTTTGACCTTGTAATGATCCTGTTGTTGATGATTCGTACACGATGGTTTTGTACGGGGCATCACAACCAGTCCTGAAAATTCTGTTAAAAGTTAGGGGTCAAAACTGACAATTTTGTAGCCAAATTCGGTAAGAGGACTGCCTTTGCAAATTCCTGAATCATATCAGGGACTAAAACTGAATATTTCTCAAATTTGGAACTCAATTGCTAATGTTGGACTCAATATCAGATTTGGTAAGCAAATGAAGCTTTAAATGGGCCATTTGATATTCGGTAGGCCCAAGAAGGATTATAATGATATTTGGGCCCAATAACATTTCAACTAGACTCGGTAACCATTATTGTATCAAACGAATCCAATTTACTGCAGCAAATACCGAATGAGAATAATACAGGCCTCATAACGAATCCAAATAAAGTCACCACACCGAATGAGATACCGAATTATCATCTTCATACCAATACCGAAATAGAATCAATCGTTCATACCGAATCAGTAACTGACATATACCGAATGAGAATCATTTATGCAATATACCGAATATGATTCATCAAAGTATCAGAAATTTCAAGTCGTTGACCAAGAGCTTCATCTTCACCATAACCGCCATGAATGAGATTCAGACAACTATAAATTCGAACAAATTGACTGTGAAAATCGATTGTATATCATTCCTTAGGCAACGAGTTGGATTTTGCATGATGAATTCGAAGTTAAAACACCTCAGAATTTGGAATTTAGAGCTTGAATAGTAGCGGCCTGTCATGAAGAACACTAAAATTAATGTTGAGACTTAAAGTGTTTGAGCTCACAATTCCTTCACAAAACTTGTTGAAAATCAATCACTTAACACTTAAAAATCATTCAGTCAACATATAACTTCACAGATTTCACGATTTAGAATGTTGACTATTGTTCTTCGAAGTTTGACCTTGAATTTGTGAATTCTAGATTGTATCTGCACTTGATTCGAAGATTCACAAAGCATAAATGATCTTCAAGGATTCCAAAACTCCATTCAATTCGAGCTGAAACAGGATGAATTGTTCCAGAGACATCAATGGCTTGAGATGATGAAGAACAAAGAACATGAACTAAAATATGCTCGAATCTGTTGATGTTTCTAAATTTAATGATTCACGAACGTGAGTTGGTGGATAAGGAACATGAATTTATCTTCAATTTTATGTGTGATCATCAAGATAAAAAAAGCCTAATTGTGTTCATGAGGTTGAATAGGAACGAGGCCTGTAGCAGAAAATTAGAACTTGTGATTTTCATTTGGATTTGATTTGATGTTCATGAATCTGAATATAGAATGTGAATCAGAATGATATTTGTATGTGTTTGTGATTTATGTTTTGGAATTTTGAATTTGAAAAAGTTTCGATTTAGATTCGGTAAAATGAGATTCTGTTTCGGTTGAATCTCACTTGAATGTGTTTATGTTTTGGTGAGATTCGGTAACGTGTTTGGAATAATTTCATGTTTTCGGAAATTTTTTGTTGAAGGTATGAAGATCTTCATGAAGATATGAAGATCTTCATGATGAAGGTTCGAAGATATGAATATCTTCAAATTGAAGGTGTGAAGGTAAGGTGTCGGATATGAACATTCATCGATATTCATGCGGATCATCTTCGTTTCGTTGAAGATCCCGCTTTGATACCACATGTTGGGGTGTATCGTGATGAATATCGTATGAATGTATGAATATCTATGAAGATTGATATGAATATAGAGAGGAAAAGTCAATTAGTCAAGATTGACTTTTTCACAACTCTCTTGAACTCTTTTCTAATCTTTGACTATGTGTGTGAATGGCTCGCTTCTAAGGTTGCCTTGTGGGATATTTATATCCCTCTTCAATATCCCACCATTACAAGGCTTGGCACATAATCTATGCAATTCCCGGGGTCCTAACATGCTGGTTCTTCTATGCTGAGTCACTTGATCTTCATGATTTGTTGGGCACACATCCTATGCTAAATGAAGAATACTCTCTACCTTGTGCTGGTAGACTAGGCAGCATACTAAACACTCGACACAGCAACAAATGTTGTTTATACATAACTAAACATATGCTGGCTGCACATAACATTTTAGTGTACATAATTGCTTTTTTCATAATTAAATCCTTAATTATTTTGGGGGCTCAACATTACCTAAATCTAAGAATTTAAAAGTATTAATATTATTAAGTAAAAAATTACTGTGGAGATGAATGTCTTTTAGGGTTTAGGGTTTAGATTTAAGGTTTAGATTTAGGATTTAGATTGAGTTTTTAACACGAACGGTTTAAAGTTTAGGGTTAAGGGTTTAGGGTTTAGGGTTTAGGGTTTGGGGTTTTGGGTTTAGGGACTAAACGCAAAACACCAAACCCTAAACTTTAAATCGGGCTAAATTTTACTTCATAAAACATGAAGAAAAAAAACGTTAACATTATTCACCATCTATATAATCTTGAATGTTATTTTTGTCGATCGTTTGCCCACCTAAATAATAACATTCATCACAAAGTTTCTTTTTAAATGTTCATATTTTCGTGTGATCTTGATGCCTGAAAAAAATCCAAAAAAAAAAACGAAAAAAAATATTTGTTTCCCCCCACTTTTCCCCGCTTCCCCCCGATTGGTTACTTTCTCATTGATATATATATATATATATATATATATATATATATATATATATATATATATATATATATATATATATATATATATATATATATATATATATATATATATATATATATATATAATCAAGAGAAAAGCACTTTTTTGTGGGGAAGTGGGGGGAAGTAATTTTTTTCGTTTTTTGAAAAAACTTTGTTCACGAACATTATAGATTAGATGAAAATATGAACATTTAAAAAAGACACTTTGTGATGAATATCATTATTTTGGCGGGAAAACGCTCGAAGAAAAAAATAAAAACATTCAATGCATTTAATGTTTTGCTGCTGAGTTGTTTTTTAAGGGGTTAGAAAGTAGAGTTTAGAAATTAGGGTTTAGAAATTAGGGGTTTATAAATTAGGGTTTAGCTATTAAGGTTTAGAAATTAGGGTTTTGGGTTTAGAAATTAGGGTTTAGGGTTTAGAAATTAGGGTTTAGATTGAATATTTTAACACGAACGGTTTAGAGTCCGTAAACCCGAAAACCCAAAACCCTAAATCCTAACCTCTAAATCAGGCTAAATTCGAAAAAAACACTTCACACAAGATGAAAACAAAACGATGCAAATAAACTCAGCAGCAAAACATTCAATGCATTGAATGTTTTTATTTTTTTCTTCGAGCGTTTTCCCGCCAAAACATTCAATGTTCATATTTTCATCTAATCTATAATGTTCGTGAACAAAGTTTTTTTAAAAAATGAAAAAAAATAAAATTTGCTTCCCCTTTCCCCCCAAAAAAGTGCTTCCCTCTTGATTATGACCATATATATATATATATATATATATATATATATATATATATATATATATATATATATATATATATATATATATATATATATATATATATATATATATGGATCAAATGAGAACTTTTTTGGTGTGAGAACCCTGCGAACTCAAAAATACACTGAAATTCGAGCAAAAAAAGTGGCGGGCGAGCAAAAAACAACGAATTCGAGCAAATATGGGGAAATTCGAGCAAACATAATAAAGGCGGGCGAACAAAAATTGATAGTCGAACAAAAAAAAGGCAGGCGAACAAAAATGTGTTTTACATTTTTGAAATTCGAACAAAAAAATGTAGAACACATGATAGTCGAACAAAAATGTGTTCTACATTTTTGAAATTCGAGCAAAAAAAAGGCGGGCGAACAAAAAATTGATAGTCGAACAAAAAAAATGGGGGAGAACAAAAATGTATTCTACATTTTTGAAATTCGAACAAAAAAAATGTAGAACACATGATAGTCAAACAAAAATTTGTTCTACATTTTTGAAATTCAAAAATAAAATAAAAAGTTTTGCTCGACTATGATTTTTTTGTTCGTCTGTGTTTTTGATTTTTGATCGAATTTCCTTTTTTTTGCTCGCCCGCTACTTTTTTTTCTCGAATTTCAGTGTATTTGGAGTGTATTTGGAGTTCCTAGAATTTCCTTTTTTTTGCTCGCCCGCCACTTTTTTTTATTTTTGATCGAATTTCATTTTTTTACTCGAATTTTAGTGTATTTGTAGTGTATTTAGAGTTTCTAAAGTTCTCATACTAAAAAAAAATTCCTCAAATTTCAGTGTATTCAAACGAGAACATTCTCGTTTTAAAATTTTGTGAGAACAATTCTTGGCCACTCATTTAATTAATTATGAATTTAAAATAACAAAATTAGTTTTTAACTTTAAAGGGCATATGTGGAAATTTGTAACCCAAGATTTAATTAACAACGTAATGGTTAATTTCTTTCAAACCGTCCGTCAACTGCCTCTCCTTATTCATAGGTATTCCAAACTGCTTTGAAACATACGAGGATGAAGAATGGAGGCAACATGCTATCACTATTATTATATTTAATATTTAATATTCTAATATACGGATTCAGTATATACGTGGGATCAAGAAACCAAATTTATCACCATAGACTTTCTAGTCACATGATGAATAACTGAATACGAGATGCGAATATGCGATCGATTCATATCGTTTTGAATGCATCCAAGTGTAATTAAATGATAGTGTATCTCCCCAACCAGTTATTAATAGAAGATATGCTAACGAAGCTATTACGCTTAACAGGGGTTGATGACATAAGAATTGATCACACGAACACATATGTCAAATACAAACCATGAGTGGGATATCCACAAACTCAAATAATGGTGCCCAAACGATAAAGGAATAATACTCCCAAAGTGTGATCATAGTATTTAGGTTCGATAAGAAACCACATCCGTTATACGAAGCGATGGTAACGAAGGAACGTAGCAATGAAGGGATCACAGTTACCAATGAACAAAGACTCATCCTAAAGTCACAAGATTGCATAGGTTGAAGGAGAGAAGTAAGTGGGTTGACTAACTCGCTTCCACTAGCATCTTATCAGAGACTACCTAGGAGACTGATCCCCACCTAGAAAACTAGTGGAGGAGCTGTAGAATGGCCATATAAAAGGAGAACATGATCTCTAGAGTTGGCATTCACTCTAAGTCGCAATTACTAACACATAATACTCTCAATGAGCTACCTTCGTATCTTGGTGGCGTAAAGTACAATACCTTCGTACTACCTTCGGAGAATCTCCAACAAGCATACACCAATCATCATACCTTGTAACACCTTCCACTGAGTGATCATATCTCAATATCCTTGTTCTCCTAATAAGGATCGCCAAGAATTGTACAAACAATTGGCGCTATCCGTGAGACACCATTGAGAAAAACACAAGATCATGGTAGATCTCGATCACCCACCGCTTGGTTTCTCTTTATAACCAGGAGCTAATCAACCTGAGACCGGAACACAAACACCAACCACTCCAACTATGCCAATAATCACAGATCGGAGTAATTCTGAACCACCACCGTTAATCAACAAAACCTTCATACTCAATAGATATGATAACAATCATGCCGTCATCAAGAAGTTACGAGAAGGACATTTACTCGGTAGGCGAATCCTCACGTCCAATAGTGAAGATGTCGACGAAGAAATGAAAATGGAGGCGCGACCAACGAGAACTCTCCCTCCTGCTAATCAGCTTACGACCTCGCAACCAGCGATCTCTCAACCCATTGCCTCTCAACTGGTACTCCCTCAGCCGGTTCAGTCAATGATAACCACCAACATTCTGTTGAGCAACTCTGGAGGACCGATTATTCAACAATATACCTTTGGGAGCCCCTTCCCTATGTTCTCACATAACATGCCCAATGCCAGCACTGTCTTGCCAACCGCAGGAATAGTCCTTGTGATAAATCAGCAGAATGCTTCGTTACCCACGGGATCGCAAACGTGGAACGGAGGGAATAAGTGGGTCAACTTACCTTATCAGAATGTGTACGGGGGAAGCCTCCCTATGATGAACAATCCTCATCACGGAGCTAACGCAAATGTTAACAGAGATGTAGATCAGTTCTGGAAGAGTCAGAAGACTCCCTTCATATCTTCGATACAAAACCACCCCCTGCCGATCGGAATGAAAATACCTTCCCATCTGGGGTATTACGAAGGAAAGGACGACCCGGATGATTTTATAAAAATCTTCGAAGCAGCATCGCGAATGTCGAGATGGGATATGGCCGTTGCTTCCCATGTATTCTCCTATATGCTCAAAAGTGATGCAAGGATCTGCTTCGACTCCTTATCGAAGGACTCCATCTCGAGATTTGAAGACCTTAAGTGACTTTTTAGGTCAAAATTCAGTCAACAAAAGAAACACAAGAAGAACCACGTTGCAGCCCACATCATCATGCAAAAAGATAACGAAGCTTGGAGAGCTTTTCTCAGCCGGTATAGGGACGAAACCCAGCAGATCCCCGGACTCCCGGAGTCACAGAGAATATCGGGACTCCTGTATGGCTACAGGACTTAAGCATTGGTAGAACATCTTAGCCGGGACCTTCCAGACACTTACGAAGCTCTACTAGATAAAGTGTATGTCTGGTTGGATGCGAAGGACAGCGCCAGTAGCTTCATATACGAAGAAGCGCATAACTTCAAATGAAAGGAGAAGGTAAGTCACCGCGAAGAAAAGTCTGGAAAAAAAAATGAAAGGAACAGGTTCTCTCCTTACAGGCAAGAGACTACCTCCGGTATCCTCGGAACTCTGATAAAATCACCCAAGGAAATACTCGCTACTGAAAGGGCTGCCCAAGCTTTCAAAGCTCCACCGAAGCTAGCCAATAAGGGCAAGCTGAAGGACACAAGCAAATTTTGTGACTTCCACAATGACTACGGGCACGAAATGGACGACTTCATATAGCTAAGGCAGGCCATATAAGAGACCTCCGATCCAGAAAGTTATCACACCTAGTGAATGGTATACGTAACCCGAAGGTACCTAAGTAAGAAGTTAAACCCGAAGAGAAAAGACCGAATGCAGACAATGCTATATTATCAGTAACAGAGTGTTTTGCCATTGAATCCTGAAAAAGCTACAAGAGGGAGAGAAAATGCGGAGTGATAGACTGGGAGGAAATCTTTTTCCCAGCACTGGATACAATCACGCCGTTCGATAAGCCTGTCATAGTCAACGGCCGAATATTCAAAAGAAATGTGCACCGGGTGTACTTAGATAGTGGTAGTGCATGCGATATCATATATGAGCATTGCTTCGACCAACTCAGCCCGTCCATCAAAGCTCGCTTAAACCCCCTAAGGGTACCCCTGATTGGATTCTCCGAAGAAAGGTGTTGGCCTATCAGAGAAATAGACCTTGATTTTACCATCGGGGAACCACCGTTATCCCGGACGGAGGCACTTGACTTCATTGTGGCCCGGTCCACCTCACAACAGAATATTTTGATGGGAAGAGTAACCATGATGAACCCTAGCTTCAACTTATGATCGGGAGAAGGTAATCATGCCCATCAGAGAGACGGATGAAAGACCAGGGGAATGCATCCTTGAGACTAGAGAAGGAGATCCAGCGGAAGAGAAAATATCCATCAGTCCTCTATTCCCCGAGCAACAAGTGACTATCGAAGGTTCTTTACCTTCAAAAATAAAGAAGAAGCTTCGTAAGTTATTACAGGACAATATCGATATCTTCGCCTGGGAATATGGAGATATGACTGGCATCCCTCGCACACTCAATATCGAAGGGTCGGAATTCTCTACAGAGCTTAAACTTAACGAATACAAGCATCTAGAGCCGATACATCAGAAGAAAAGAAACCTTGCTAAAGAAAGGGATGAGGCTACTTGCAAAGAGGTAGAAGAATTGCTCCAAGCCTATATAATCCGAGAAGCAAAATATCCTACCTGGGTTGCAAACCCTGTCATGGAAAAAAAGTCAGACGAAGGTTGGAGAATGTGTGTTGATTTTACGAACATCAACAAGGCTTGTCCAAAGGATTGCTATCCCTTGCCAGAAATTGACTGGAAGGTAGACCATAACCGGATATAGATATAAGTGCTTCCTCGATGCTTACAAAGGTTACCATCAGATTCAAATGGCCGAAGAGGACAAGGAAAAAACATCATTCTTCACAAGCAAGGGTATCTATTGCTACAAAAAGATGCCCTTGGGGGTAAAAAATGCCGGAGCTACATATCAAAGGCTTGTAGATAAAGTTTTCCGTAAGCAGCTCGGGAGGAACCTGGAAGCTTATGTCGATGATATGGTAATCAAAAGCGTTGATGAAAATGCTATGTTGAAAGCTATCCGAGAAACCTTCGATACCCTTAGGGCAGTCAACATGAAACTCAATTCGAAGAAGTTTTCCTTTGGGGTAGAAGAAGGAAGGTTCATGGGGTATTATATCACGAAGAAAGGGATCCTAGCGAATCCGGAGAAGGTGGATAAGCTACAACAACTCAAGACTCCCACCACGGTCAAGGAAATGCAAAGTCAAAATGGGAAGCTGGTATCATTAAGTCGTTTCCTCTCTAGGAGAGCCGAGAAACAGCTGCCTTTCCTTAAAGTTCTAAAAGGATGTCTGGAAGCAAAAAATATAGTCTGGACAGAGGAAGCAGAGCATGCCTTCTTGACATGAAGACACATATAGCTAATCTACCCAACCTTACCTCCCCGAAGCTAGGTAAACACTATACCTTTACCTGGCAGCCTCCAAGGAATGTATCAGGGCAGTATTTGTAGTAGAACGAGAAAGGGTACAGGTTCCCATATACTTTGTCAGTCGGGTCCTCCAGGGAGCGAAAGCTAACTACCCGGAGCTTGAAAAGCTAACACTCGCCTTAGTTCACACCGCCAGGAAGCTACGAAGGTACTTTCAAGCCCATTCAATTATTGTGTTAACTGTCAAACAGATCAGGCAGGTACTCATGAAGCCAGAAAAGTCGGGGCGAATGGCCAAATGGGCCATCGAACTAGGGGAACATGACATCGATTTCCAAGCCTGACACTCAATCAAAGCCCAAGTACTAGTGGATTTCATGGCAGAAACAACGAAAACAATCGAAGAAAGTGACTCTACTTTCACACAAGTTATCACTCCATCTGTCGAAACAGAGGAATGGAAGTTATTCACTGACGGAGCCTCTAACTCCGATGGTTCAGGAGTAGGGCTAATGTTGATCAACCCTGAAGGGCAAGAGTTCACGTACGCCCTTCGCTTCAAATTCAGTACAACCAATAACGAAGTTGAATATGAAGCTTTGCTTGCCGGACTAAGAATAGCCAAAGAAATGAAAATAGAGCATCTACAGAATTTTGTGGACTCCCAACTTGTAGATAATCAGGTCCTAGGTATCTTCGAAGCAAGACAACCTACAATACAACTCTACTTGTCAAAAGTCATAGAATTAGTAGAAAGCTTCAGAAGTTTCACCATCGAACATGTGCGGAGAAGTCAAAACAAAAAGGCAGATGCTTAGAACTTGGAATCTTACCCGAAGATAAGAAGGAGGTCTTGATTAAAGTCCTAGAAAAAAGGTCCATCGAATTACAAGAGGTTCATGACCTAATCGTAGAAGAAGAAAACACATGGATGAAGCCTCTGAGGGAATACTTAGAACTTGGAATCTTACCTGAAGATAAGAAGGAAGCACGAAAGGTTCAGATTAAAGCACCGTCATACAAAATAATGAACGGAGGCCTGTATGGAAAATCTTTCCTCACTCCGTGGCTCCGATGTATTGGGTCGAACCAAGCCTCGATGATTATCAGAGAAATGCATGAAGGTATATGTGGGCTCCATTTCGAACCAAGGTCAATTGTGGCAAAAATACTAAGAATGGGGTACTACTGGCTGACAATACACGAAGATACAGTCACGCTCTTATGAACCTGTGAGCCCTGCCAGATTCACGCTAAAGTTCAAAAGTAGTCGAAGCAAGAGTTAATATCGATTCTCTCAGCGTGGCCTTTCTTTAAATGGGGTATAGATATAGTAGGGCCACTAACCGAAGCGCCAGGAGGTCACAAATGGTTGGTAGTCACCATAGACTATTTCACGAAGTAGACGGAGGCAAAACCCCTAAGCACCACAACCGGGAAACATATCGAAAATTTTGTTTGGGAACACATCATATGTCGATTTGGGATCCCCCAAGAAATCGTTTATGATAATGCGAAACAATTTGCCGAAGGCATCTTCTCAGGGTTTTGCGAAAGGTTACAGATAAAATAATCCTTCACCTCCGTCTACCACCCCCAAGGGAACCGGCAGGTTGAAGTCACCAACAGAGATATCTTGAAAGGTCTAGAGAAGCGGTTAGGAAAGTGTCACCAAGGATGGATGGAAGAACTCCCTCTAGTTTTATGAGCTTACCGAACCACACCAAAGAAGAGTAATAGGGAAACCCCCTATAGCCTGGTGTATGGAACCGAGGCAGTATTGCCCGCCGAGATACAGGTATTGACCAACAGTGTAGTGACCTGAACTTTTCCATGTTTATATATATTAAATAAAATTGTTATTTACATGATTAAGTGTTTCCAACATGTTAAGCAATCAAACTTGTTAAGACTTGATTAATTGAAATAGGTTTTATATAGACAATTGACCACCCAAGTTGACCGGTGATTCACGAACGTTAAAACTTGTAAAAACTATATGATGACATATATATGATTATTTATATAGTTAACATGATATTATGATAAGTAAGTGTCTCATTAGGTATTTTAACAATGAGTTATATACATAAAATTGAGTTTATTGAATTAAGAAACTCGAAACGATATATATAACGATTATCGTTATAACAACGTCTTACTAAATACATATGAATCATATTAAGATATTGATACACTATGTTTAATCATGATAAATGATAAGTAAACATGTCATTAAGTATATTAATAATGAACTACATATGTAAAAACAAGACTACTAACTTAATGATTTCGAAACGAGACATATATGTAACGATTATCGTTGTAACAACATTTAACTGTATATATATCATACTAAGATATATTAATATATCATAATATCATGATAATGTAATAATTTAACATCTCTTTAGATATAATAAACAATGGGTTAACAACATTTAACAAGATCGTTAACCTAAAGGTTTCAAAACAACGTTTACATGTAACGACTAACGATGACTTAACGACTCAGTTAAAATGTATATACATGTAGTGTTTTAATATGTATTCTTACACTTTTGAAAGACTTCAAGACACTTATCAAAATACTTCTACTTAACAAAAATGCTTACAATTGCATCCTCGTTCAGTTTCATCAACAATTCTACTCGTATGCACCCGTATTCGTACTCGTACAATACATAGCTTTTAGATGTATGTACTATTGGTATATACACTCCAATAATCAGCTCTTAGCAGCCCATGTGATTCACCTAACACATGTGGGAACCATCATTTGGTAACTAGCATGAAATATCTCATAAAATTACAAAAATATTAGTAATCATTCATGACTTATTTACATGTAAACAAAATTACTCCTTTATATCTAATCCATATACCAACGACCAAAAACACCTACAAACACTTTCATTCTTCAATTTTCTTCATCTAATTGATCTCTCTCAAGTTCTATCTTCAAGTTCTAAGTGTTTTCATAAATTCTGTAAGTTTTAGTTTCATAAAATCAAGAATACTTCCAAGTTTGCTAGCTTACTTCCAATCTTGTAAAGTGATCATCCAACCTCAAGAAATCTTTCTTATTTACAGTAAGATATCTTTTTAATACAAGGTAATACTCATATTCAAACTTTGATTCAATTTCTATAACTATAACAATCTTATTTCGAGTGGAAATCTTACTTGAACTTATTTTCATGTCATGATTCTGCTTCAAGAACTTTCAAGTCATCCAAGGATCCTTTGAAGCTAGATCTATTTTTCTCAATTCTAGTAGGTTTACCTACTAAAATTAAGGTAGTAATGATGTTCATAACATCATTCGATTCATACATATAAAACTATCTTATTCAAAAATTTAAACTTGTAATCACTAGAACATAGTTTAGTTAATTCTAAACTTGTTTGCAAATAAAGTTAATCCTTCTAACTTGACTTTTAAAATCAACTAAACACATGTTCTATATCTATATGATATGCTAACTTAATGATTTAAAATCGGAAAACACGAAAAACACCGTAAAACCGGATATATGCCGTCGTAGTAACACCGCGGGCTGTTTTGGGTTAGTAAATTAAAAACTATTATAAACTTTGATTTAAAAGTTGTTCTTCTGAGAAAATGATTTTTCTTATGAACATGAAACTATATCCAAAAATCATGGTTAAACTCAAAGTGAAAGTATGTTTTTCAAAATGGTCATCAAGACGTCGTTCTTTCGACTGAAATGACTACCTCTTACAAAAATGACTTGTAACTTATATTTCTGACTATAAACCTATACTTTTTCTGTTTAGATTCATAAAATAGAGTTTAATATGAAACCATAGCAATTTGATTCACTCAAAACGGATTTAAAATGAAGAAGTTATGGGTAAAACAAGATTGGATATTTTTTTTGATTGTTGTAACTACGGGATATATTGTAAAAATTCTATACAAATCATATCCTAGCTAACTTATATTGTATTATACATGTATTATAATATATTATGTAATCTTGAGATACAATAGACACGTATGCAAATGTTTTGACATATCATATCGACCCATCTATATATATTATTTGGAACAACCATAGACACTCTATATGCAGTAATGTTGGAGTTAGCTATACAGGGTTGAGGTTGATTCCAAAAATATATATACTTTGAGTTGTGATCTTGCCTGAGATGTGTATACACTGGTTCGTGGATTGATTCAAAATAATATATATCAACTTATTTCTGTACATCTAACTATTGACAACTAGTTGTAGGTTACTAACGAGGACAGCTGACTTAATAAACTTAAAACATCAAAATGTATTAAAAGTGTTGTAATTATATTTTGAACATACTTTGATATATATGTACAAATTTGTTATAGGTTCGTGAATCGACCAGTGGCCAAGTCTTACTTCTCGACGAAGTAAAAATCTGTGAAAGTGAGTTATAGTCCCACTTTTAAAATCTAATATTTTGGGATGAGAATACATGCAGTTTTATAAATGTTTTGCGAAATAGACACAAGTAAATGAAACTACATTATATGGGTGTATGATCGAAGCTGAATATGCCCCTTTTGCTTGGTAGCCTAAGAATTAGTAAACCGATCTACTAATTGACGCGAATCCTAAAGATAGATCTATTGGGCTTAACGAACCCCATCCAAAGTACCGGATGCTTTAGTACTTCGAATTCGCTTTTTGTAGTGACCCGAACTTTTCCATGTTTATATATATATTAAATGAAATTGTTATTTACATGATTAAGTGTTTCCAACATGTTAAGCAATCAAACTTGTTAAGACTTGATTAATTGAAATAGGTTTCATATAGACAATTGACCACCCAAGTTGACCGGTGATTCACGAACGTTAAAACTTGTAAAAACTATATGATGACATATATATGGTTATATATATAGTTAACATGATATTATGATAAGTAAACATATCATTAAGTATATTAACAATGAACTACATATGTAAAAACAAGACTACTAACTTAATGATTTTGAAACGAGACATATATGTAACGATTATCGTTGTAACGACATTTAATGTATATATATCATATTAAGAGATATTCATACATCATAATATCATGATAATATAATAATTTAAAATCTCATTTGATATTATAAACATTGGGTTAACAACATTTAACAAGATCGTTAACCTAAAGGTTTCAAAACAACACTTACATGTAACGACTAACGATGACTTAACGACTCAGTTAAAATGTATATACATGTAGTGTTTTAATATGTATTAATACACTTTTTAAAGACTTCAAGACACTTATCAAAATACTTCTACTTAACAAAAATGCTTACAATTACATCCTCGTTCAGTTTCATCAACAATTCTACTCGTATGCACCCGTATTCGTACTCGTACAATACACAGCTTTTAGATGTATGTACTATTAGTTTATACACTCCAATGAACAGCTCTTAGCATCCCATGTGAGTCACCTAACACATGTGGGAACCATCATTTGGAAACTAGCATAAAATATCTCATAAAATTACAAAAATATGAGTAATCATTCATGACTTATTTACATGAAAACAAAATTACATATTCTTTATATCTAATCCATACACCAACGACCAAAAACACCTACAAACACTTTCATTCTTCAATTTTCTTCATCTAATTGATCTCTCTAAAGTTCTATCTTCAAGTTCTAAGTGTTCTTCATAAATTTCAAAAGTTCTAGTTTCATAAAATCAAGAATACTTCCAAGATTGCAAGTTTACTTCCAAGTTTTCTAAATCCATTCCAAGTAATCATCTAAGATGAAGAAACCTTTGTTATTTATAGTAGGTTATCTTTCTAATATAAGGTAATAATCATATTCAAACTTTAATTCAATTTCTATAACTATAACAATCTTATTTCGAGTGGAAATCTTACTTGAAATTGTTTTCGTGTCATGATTCTGCTTCAAGAACTTTCAAGCCATCCAAGGATCCTTTGAAGCTAGATCCATTTTTTCTCATTTCTAGTAGGTTTATCCAAGGAACTTGAGGTAGTAATGATGTCCATAACATCATTCGATTCATACATATAAAGCTATCTTATTCGAAGGTTTAAACTTGTAATCACTAGAACATAGTTTAGTTAATTCTAAACTTGTTCGCAAATAAAAGTTAATACTTCTAACTTGACTTTTAAAATCAACTAAACACATGTTCTATATCTATATGATATGCTAACTTAATGATTTAAAACCTGGAAACACGAAAAACACCGCAAAACTGGATTTACGCCGTCATAGTAACACCGCGAGCTGTTTTGGGTTAGTTAATTAAAAACTATGATAAACTTTGATTTAAAAGTTGTTATTTTGGGAAAATGATTTTTATTATGAACATGAAACTATATCCAAAAATTATGGTTAAACTCAAAGTGGAAGTATGTTTTCTAAAATGGTCATCTAGACGTCGTTCTTTCGACTGAAATGACTACCTTTACAAAAATGACTTGTAACTTATTTTTCTGACTATAAACCTATACATTTTCTGTTTAGATTCATAAAATAGAGTTCAATATGAAACCATAGCAATTTGATTCACTCAAAACGGATTTAAAATGAAGAAGTTATGGGTAAAACAAGATTGGATAATTTTTTTCATTTTAGCTACGTGAAAAATGGTAACAAATCTATTCCAACCATAACTTAATCAACTTGTATTGTATATTATGTAATCTTGAGATACCATAGACACGTATACAATGTTTCGACCTATCATGTCGACACATCTATATATATTTCGGAACAACCATAGACACTCTATATGTGAATGTTGGAGTTAGCTATACGGGGTTGAGGTTGATTCCAAAATATATATAGTTTGAGTTGTGATCAATACTGAGATACGTATACACTGGGTCATGGATTGATTCAAGATAATATATATCGATTTTTTTCTGTACATCTAACTGTGGACAACTAGTTGTAGGTTACTAACGAGGACAGCTGACTTAATAAACTTAAAACATCAAAATGTATTAAAAGTGTTGTAAATATATTTTGAACATACTTTGATTTATATGTACATATTTGTTATAGGTTCGTGAATCAACTAGTGGCCAAGTCTTACTTCCCGATGAAGTAAAAAAAAAATCTGTGAAAGTGAGTTATAGTCCCACTTTTAAAATCTAATATTTTTGGGATGAGAATACATGCAGGTTTTATAAATGATTTACAAAATAGACACAAGTACGTGAAACTACATTCTATGGTTGAATTATCGAAATCGAATATGCCCCTTTTTATTAAGTCTGGTAATCTAAGAATTAGGGAACAGACACCCTAATTGACGCGAATCCTAAAGGTAGATCTATCGGGCCCAACAAGCCCCATCCAAAGTACCGGATGCTTTAGTACTTCGAAATTTATATCATATCCGAAGGGTGTCCCGGAATGATGGGGATATTCTTAATTATGCATCTTGTTAATGTTGGTTACCAGGTGTTCACCATATGAATAATTTTTATCTCTATGTATGGGATGTGTATTGAAATATGAAATCTTGTGGTCTATTATTATGATTTGATAATATATAGGTTAAACCTATAACTCACCAACATTTTTGTTGACGTTTTAAGCATGTTTATTCTCAGGTGATTATTAAGAGCTTCCGCTGTCGCATACTTAGATAAGGACGAGATTTGGAGTCCATGCTTGTATGATATTATGTAAAAACTGCATTCAAGAAACTTATTTCGTTGTAACATATTTGTATTGTAAACCATTATGTAATGGTCGTGTGTAAACAGGATATTTTAGATTATCATTATTTGATAATCTACGTAAAGCTTTTTAAACCTTTATTTATGAAATAAAGGTTATGGTTTGTTTTAAAAATGAATGCAGTCTTTGAAAAACGTCTCATATAGAGGTCAAAACCTCGCAACGAAATCAATTAATATGGAACGTTTTTAATCAATAAGAACGGGACATTTCATTTTTATCATGTCCGAAGGATTTCCCGGAATGATAAGGGATATTCTTATATGCATCTTGTTAATGTCGGTTACCAGGGTTCACCATATGAATGAATTTTATCTCTATGTATGGGATGTATATTGAAATATGAAATCTTGTGGTCTATTATTATGATTTGATAATATATAGGTTAAACCTATAACTCACCAACATTTTTGTTGACGTTTTAAGCATGTTTATTCTCAGGTGATTATTAAGAGCTTCCGCTGTTACATACTAAAATAAGGACAAGATTTGGAGTCCATGATTGTATGATATTATGTAAAAACTGCATTCAAGAAACTTATTTTTTTTATGTAATATATTCTTATTGTAAACCATTATGTAATGGTCGTGTGTAAATGGTATATTTTAGATTATCATTACTTGATAATCTACGTAATGATTTTTAAACCTTTGTCTATAAAATAAAGGTTATGGTTGTTTTTAAAAATGAATGCAGTCTTTGAAAAACGTCTCATATAGAGGTCAAAACCTCGCGACGAAATCAATTAATATGAAACGTTTATAATCAATATGAACGGGACATTTCAGTTGGTATCCGAGCGTTGGTCTTAGAGAACCAGAAATTTGCATTAGCGTGTCTTATCGAGTTTGTTAGGATACATTAGTGAGTCTGTACTTCGACCGTGTTTTCTTTAAAAACGATTTCTTAACACTTTTGTTGGAAACTATATATTATTAACATGTAAATATTATGTGATATATTAACCTCTTAATGTGTTTGATATTGTGTGATAGATGTCTACCACTAGTACAAATCCCATCGATTCACCTAATAATAATGAAGAGTCGAATATATTTTGGGAAGATTCACAAATTCCCGAAGAAGAATCGGAAGAGGAGGAACCGGAAGAAGTGGAACCGGAAGAGGAGGAACCGGAAGAAGAAGAGGTTCCGGAGGAAGAAATATCGATACCTACAGTAATTCAATTAAATAAAAGAAAATCCTCAACCAACGGACCAAAGTTAATAATGGTCAATGGTGTTTCCGCCGAGGAAGCAAAATATTGGGAAGATTACCAATTTTCCAATGAATCGGATCCCGATGAGGATTCCGATGATGTTATAGAAATTACCTCGACCCAATTTAATAAAGCGAAAGAAAATAATAAGGGAAAAGGTATAAAAATAGAGAAACCCGATTCCAACCCCGATGAACTTTATATGTATCGGCAACATCCGTATTTCCTAAAATATAACAATGACCCGGGAACCTCTAAACCACCAGGTTTTTCTAAACCATTGTGGAAAACGACGGCTCGTATTAGAGGAACACCATATATTCCTAGAAAATTAGGAAAACGAACCAAGTCCGAAGAAGAAGAAACCAGTGATTCAGATTAGAGGGCTGTAATCATGTTTTATGAGCTTACCGAACCACACCAAAGAGGAGTAATAGGGAAACCCCCTATAGCCTGGTGTATGGAACCGAGGCAGTATTGCCCACCGAGATACAGGTATTGACCAACAGTGTAGTGACCTGAACTTTTCCATGTTTATATATATTAAATAAAATTGTTATTTACATGATTAAGTGTTTCCAACATGTTAAGCAATCAAACTTGTTAAGACTTGATTAATTGAAATAGGTTTTATATAGACAATTGACCACCCAAGTTGACCGGTGATTCACGAACGTTAAAACTTGTAAAAACTATATGATGACATATATATGATTATTTATATAGTTAACATGATATTATGATAAGTAAGTGTCTCATTAGGTATTTTAACAATGAGTTATATACATAAAATTGAGTTTATTGAATTAAGAAACTCGAAACGATATATATAACGATTATCGTTATAACAACGTCTTACTAAATACATATGAATCATATTAAGATATTGATACACTATGTTTAATCATGATAAATGATAAGTAAACATGTCATTAAGTGTATTAATAATGAACTACATATGTAAAAACAAGACTACTAACTTAATGATTTCGAAACGAGACATATATGTAACGATTATCGTTGTAACAACATTTAACTGTATATATATCATACTAAGATATATTAATATATCATAATATCATGATAATGTAATAATTTAACATCTCTTTAGATATAATAAACAATGGGTTAACAACATTTAACAAGATCGTTAACCTAAAGGTTTCAAAACAACGTTTACATGTAACGACTAACGATGACTTAACGACTCAGTTAAAATGTATATACATGTAGTGTTTTAATATGTATTCTTACAATTTTGAAAGACTTCAAGACACTTATCAAAATACTTCTACTTAACAAAAATGCTTACAATTACATCCTCGTTCAGTTTCATCAACAATTCTACTCGTATGCACCCGTATTCGTACTCGTACAATACACAGCTTTTAGATGTATGTACTATTGGTATATACACTCCAATAATCAGCTCTTAGCAGCCCATGTGATTCACCTAACACATGTGGGAACCATCATTTGGTAACTAGCATGAAATATCTCATAAAATTACAAAAATATTAGTAATCATTCATGACTTATTTACATGTAAACAAAATTACTCCTTTATATCTAATCCATATACCAACGACCAAAAACACCTACAAACACTTTCATTCTTCAATTTTCTTCATCTAATTGATCTCTCTCAAGTTCTATCTTCAAGTTCTAAGTGTTTTCATAAATTCTGTAAGTTCTAGTTTCATAAAATCAAGAATACTTCCAAGTTTGCTAGCTTACTTCCAATCTTGTAAAGTGATCATCCAACCTCAAGAAATCTTTCTTATTTACAGTAAGATATCTTTTTAATACAAGGTAATACTCATATTCAAACTTTGATTCAATTTCTATAACTATAACAATCTTATTTCGAGTGGAAATCTTACTTGAACTTATTTTCATGTCATGATTCTGCTTCAAGAACTTTCAAGTCATCCAAGGATCCTTTGAAGCTAGATCTATTTTTCTCATTTCTAGTAGGTTTACCTACTAAAATTAAGGTAGTAATGATGTTCATAACATCATTCGATTCATACATATAAAACTATCTTATTCAAAAATTTAAACTTGTAATCACTAGAACATAGTTTAGTTAATTCTAAACTTGTTTGCAAATAAAGTTAATCCTTCTAACTTGACTTTTAAAATCAACTAAACACATGTTCTATATCTATATGATATGCTAACTTAATGATTTAAAATCGGAAAACACGAAAAACACCGTAAAACCGGATATATGCCGTCGTAGTAACACCGCGGGCTGTTTTGGGTTAGTAAATTAAAAACTATGATAAACTTTGATTTAAAAGTTGTTCTTCTGAGAAAATAATTTTTCTTATGAACATGAAACTATATCCAAAAATCATGGTTAAACTCAAAGTGAAAGTATGTTTTTCAAAATGGTCATCAAGACGTCGTTCTTTCGACTGAAATGACTACCTCTTACAAAAATGACTTGTAACTTATATTTCTGACTATAAACCTATAATTTTTCTGTTTAGATTCATAAAATAGAGTTTAATATGAAACCATAGCAATTTTATTCACTCAAAACGGATTTAAAATGAAGAAGTTATGGGTAAAACAAGATTGGATATTTTTTTTGATTGTTGTAACTACGGGATATATTGTAAAAATTCTATACAAATCATATCCTAGCTAACTTATATTGTATTATACATGTATTATAATATATTATGTAATCTTGAGATACAATAGACACGTATGCAAATGTTTTGACATATCATATCGACCCATCTATATATATTATTTGGAACAACCATAGACACTCTATATGCAGTAATGTTGGAGTTAGCTATACAGGGTTGAGGTTGATTCCAAAAATATATATACTTTGAGTTGTGATCTAGCCTGAGATGTGTATACACTGGGTCGTGGATTGATTCAAAATAATATATATCAACTTATTTCTGTACATCTAACTATGAACAACTAGTTGTAGGTTACTAACGAGGACAGCTGACTTAATAAACTTAAAACATCAAAATGTATTAAAAGTGTTGTAATTATATTTTGAACATACTTTGATATATATGTACAAATTTGTTATAGGTTCGTGAATCGACCAGTGGCCAAGTATTACTTCCCGACGAAGTAAAAATCTGTGAAAGTGAGTTATAGTCCCACTTTTAAAATCTAATATTTTGGGATTAGAATACATGCAGTTTTATAAATGTTTTGCGAAATAGACACAAGTAAATGAAACTACATTATATGGGTGTATGATCGAAGCTGAATATGCCCCTTTTGCTTGGTAGCCTAAGAATTAGTAAACCGATCTACTAATTGACGCGAATCCTAAAGATAGATCTATTGGGCTTAACGAACCCCGTCCAAAGTACCGGATGCTTTAGTACTTCGAATTCGTTTTTTGTAGTGACCCGAACTTTTCCATGTTTATATATATATATTAAATGAAATTGTTATTTACATGATTAAGTGTTTCCAACATGTTAAGCAATCAAACTTGTTAAGACTTGATTAATTGAAATAGGTTTCATATAGACAATTGACCACCCAAGTTGACCGGTGATTCACGAACGTTAAAACTTGTAAAAACTATATGATGACATATATATATGGTTATATATATAGTTAACATGATATTATGATAAGTAAACATATCATTAAGTATATTAACAATGAACTACATATGTAAAAACAAGACTACTAACTTAATGATTTTGAAACGAGACATATATGTAACGATTATCGTTGTAACGACATTTAATGTATATATATCATATTAAGAGATATTCATACATCATAATATCATGATAATATAATAATTTAAAATCTCATTTGATATTATAAACATTGGGTTAACAACATTTAACAAGATCGTTAACCTAAAGGTTTCAAAACAACACTTACATGTAACGACTAACGATGACTTAACGACTCAGTTAAAATGTATATACATGTAGTGTTTTAATATGTATTAATACACTTTTGAAAGACTTCAAGACACTTATCAAAATACTTCTACTTAACAAAAATGCTTACAATTACATCCTCGTTCAGTTTCATCAACAATTCTACTCGTATGCACCCGTATTCGTACTCGTACAATACACAGCTTTTAGATGTATGTACTATTAGTTTATACACTCCAATGATCAGCTATTAGCATCCCATGTGAGTCACCTAACACATGTGGGAACCATCATTTGGCAACTAGCATAAAATATCTCATAAAATTACAAAAATATGAGTAATCATTCATGACTTATCTACATGAAAACAAAATTACGTATTCTTTATATCTAATCCATACACCAACGACCAAAAACACCTACAAACACTTTCATTCTTCAATTTTCTTCATCTAATTGATCTCTCTCAAGTTCTATCTTCAAGTTCTAAGTGTTCTTCATAAATTCCAAAAGTTCTAGTTTCATAAAATCAAGAATACTTCCAAGATTGCAAGTTTACTTCCAAGTTTTCTAAATCCATTCCAAGTAATCATCTAAGATGAAGAAACCTTTGTTATTTACAGTAGGTTATCTTTCTAATATAAGGTAATAATCATATTCAAACTTTAATTCAATTTCTATAACTATAACAATCTTATTTCGAGTGGAAATCTTACTTGAAATTGTTTTCGTGTCATGATTCTGCTTCAAGAACTTTCAAGCCATCCAAGGATCCTTTGAAGCTAGATCCATTTTTTCTCATTTCCAGTAGGTTTATCCAATTAACTTGAGGTAGTAATGATGTCCATAACATCATTCGATTCATACATATAAAGCTATCTTATTCGAAGGTTTAAACTTGTAATCACTAGAACATAGTTTAGTTAATTCTAAACTTGTTCGCAAATAAAAGTTAATCCTTCTAACTTGACTTTTAAAATCAACTAAACACATGTTCTATATCTATATGATATGCTAACTTAATGATTTAAAACCTGGAAACACGAAAAACACCGCAAAACTGGATTTACGCCGTCATAGTAACACCGCGGGCTGTTTTGGGTTAGTTAATTAAAAACTATGATAAACTTTGATTTAAAAGTTGTTATTTTGGGAAAATGATTTTTATTATGAACATGAAACTATATCCAAAAATTATGGTTAAACTCAAAGTGGAAGTATGTTTTCTAAAATGGTCATCTAGACGTCGTTCTTTCGACTGAAATGACTACCTTTACAAAAATGACTTGTAACTTATTTTGCTGACTATAAACCTATACATTTTCTGTTTAGATTCATAAAATAGAGTTCAATATGAAATCATAGCAATTTGATTCACTCAAAACGGATTTAAAATGAAGAAGTTATGGGTAAAACAAGATTGGATAATTTTTTTCATTTTAGCTACGTGAAAATTGGTAACAAATCTATTCCAACCATAACTTAATCAACTTGTATTGTATATTATGTAATCTTGAGATACCATAGACACGTATACAATGTTTCGACCTATCATGTCGATACATCTATATATATTTCGGAACAACCATAGACACTCTATATGTGAATGTCGGAGTTAGCTATACAGGGTTGAGGTTGATTCCAAAATATATATAGTTTGAGTTGTGATCAATACTGAGATACGTATACACTGGGTCGTGGATTGATTCAAGATAATATATATCGATTTTTTTCTGTACATCTAACTGTGGACAACTAGTTGTAGGTTACTAACGAGGACAGCTGACTTAATAAACTTAAAACATCAAAATGTATTAAAAGTGTTGTAAATATATTTTGAACATACTTTGATTTATATGTAAATATTTGTTATAGGTTCGTGAATCAACTAGTGGCCAAGTCTTACTTCCCGACGAAGTAAAAAAAAAATATGTGAAAGTGAGTTATAGTCCCACTTTTAAAATCTAATATTTTTGGGATGAGAATACATGCAGGTTTTATAAATGATTTACAAAATAGACACAAGTACGTGAAACTACATTCTATGGTTGAATTATCGAAATCGAATATGCCCCTTTTTATTAAGTCTGGTAATCTAAGAATTAGGGAACAGACACCCTAATTGACGCGAATCCTAAAGGTAGATCTATCGGGCCCAACAAGCCCCATCCAAAGTACCGGATGCTTTAGTACTTCGAAATTTAAATCATATCCGAAGGGTGTCCCGGAATGATGGGGATATTCTTAATTATGCATCTTGTTAATGTTGGTTACCAGGTGTTCACCATATGAATAATTTTTATCTCTATGTATGGGATGTGTATTGAAATATGAAATCTTGTGGTCTATTATTATGATTTGATAATATATAGGTTAAACCTATAACTCACCAACATTTTTGTTGACGTTTTAAGCATGTTTATTCTCAGGTGATTATTAAGAGCTTCCGTTGTCGCATACTTAGATAAGGACGAGATTTGGAGTCCATGCTTGTATGATATTATGTAAAAACTGCATTCAAGAAACTTATTTCGTTGTAACATATTTGTATTGTAAACCATTATGTAATGGTCATGTGTAAACAGGATATTTTAGATTATCATTATTTGATAATCTACGTAAAGCTTTTTAAACCTTTATTTATGAAATAAAGGTTATGGTTTGTTTTAAAAATGAATGCAGTCTTTGAAAAACGTCTCATATAGAGGTCAAAACCTCGCAACGAAATCAATTAATATGGAACGTTTTTAATCAATAAGAACGGGACATTTCATTTTTATCATGTCCGAAGGATTTCCCGGAATGATAAGGGATATTCTTATATGCATCTTGTTAATGTCGGTTACCAGGGTTCACCATATGAATGAATTTTATCTCTATGTATGGGATGTATATTGAAATATGAAATCTTGTGGTCTATTATTATGATTTGATAATATATAGGTTAAACCTATAACTCACCAACATTTTTGTTGACGTTTTAAGCATGTTTATTCTCAGGTGATTATTAAGAGCTTCCGCTGTTACATACTAAAATAAGGACAAGATTTGGAGTCCATGATTGTATGATATTATGTAAAAACTGCATTCAAGAAACTTATTTTTTTTATGTAATATATTCTTATTGTAAACCATTATGTAATGGTCGTGTGTAAACGGTATATTTTAGATTATCATTACTTGATAATCTACGTAATGATTTTTAAACCTTTGTCTATAAAATAAAGGTTATGGTTGTTTTTAAAAATGAATGCAGTCTTTGAAAAACGTCTCATATAGAGGTCAAAACCTCGCGACGAATTCAATTAATATGGAACGTTTATAATCAATATGAACGGGACATTTCAGTTGGTATCCGAGCGTTGGTCTTAGAGAACCAGAAATTTGCATTAGCGTGTCTTATCGAGTTTGTTAGGATACATTAGTGAGTCTGTACTTCGACCGTGTTTTCTTTAAAAACGATTTCTTAACACTTTTGTTGGAAACTATATATTATTAACATGTAAATATTATGTGATATATTAACCTCTTAATGTGTTTGATATTGTGTGATAGATGTCTACCACTAGTACAAATCCCATCGATTCACCTAATAATAATGAAGAGTCGAATATATTTTGGGAAGATTCACAAATTCCCGAAGAAGAATCGGAAGAGGAGGAACCGGAAGAAGTGGAACCGGAAGAGGAGGAACCGGAAGAAGAAGAGGTTCCGGAGGAAGAAATATTGATACCTACAGTAATTCAATTAAATAAAAGAAAATCCTCAACCAACGGACCAAAGTTAATAATGGTCAATGGTGTTTCCGCTGAGGAAGCAAAATATTGGGAAGATTACCAATTTTTCAATGAATCGGATCCCGATGAGGATTCCGATGATGTTATAGAAATTACCTCGACCCAATTTAATAAAGTGAAAGAAAATAATAAGGGAAAAGGTATAAAAATAGAGAAACCCGATTCCAACCCCGATGAACTTTATATGTATCTGCAACATCCGTATTTCCTAAAATGTAACAATGACCCGGGAACCTCTAAACCACCAGGTTTTTCTAAACCATTGTGGAAAATGACGGCTCGTATTAGAGGAACACCATATATTCCTAGAAAATTAGGAAAACGAACCAAGTCCGAAGAAGAAGAAACCAGTGATTCAGATTAGAGGGCTGTAATCATGTTGTGTATTATATGTATTGTAGTGTGCTTGTATTTTTATGTTCTATGTAAAAATTGCTTGTATTGTTTGTTAATTATCTTTTACGAATCTAATCCTTGTCTATTTTACAGTATAAAAACAAAATGGACGTTAAGGGTAGACAACCGAATATTTTAGAAGATCTACCAGAGGATATGATTGAGGAAATCTTGTCTAGAGTCGGTCAGAATTCGTCAGCACAATTAATTATGGCAAAATTAACTTTTCAAACATTTGAAAGACTTTCCAGAAATGCCTTAGTTTATAAAAGGCTTTCCTTTGATAGGTGGGGTATATCACATTGGGGAGACCGTAAGTTACGCCTTGTTTTCTTTAAAGCGTTAAATGCGGGGAACCCAAATGCAATTTTACGCTACGGGTTAAGAACCTATTTTGACTCAACATATCCCAACATAGGATTTCGTGAATTAGAAAGAACTTCTAACATGCAACATAAAGAAGCATGTTATGCTTACGGGCTAGTGATGTTCGCTTCTTACCAAAGTAAGAAAAAGAACATCGGATTGCAACTTTTAAATAGAACCTTCCCACAAATGACGGATTCAGTAGTTGGGGTGAGAAACAAGGTTTTTAGATTATTACGGGGCTGTTGGACATTACGAAACCCTCGTCCTTTTGACGACATTACAACATGCTGCCTAGCCAATGGTCATAACGGTTATTTTCCACAAGACCAAGGATGGGAAGTCGTCTTAGTAAAACCAGAATGCATGACTTGTTTCTAGACTTATGAATTACGTGTCTTTATTTTCTTTGCTGAACAACTTGCGTATTAACTAGATTTATCTTCAAAACTGTCCTGTATCAAAGTGTACTATATTTCATGTTGTATGTAATATAGCGAAGTTGTAAGTTTGAAGAATATTTGTATGTGATATATTATTATAATCAGTTTTTCATATGGAATTGTAGTAGTTGAATTGTATATTAGCTACTAAGTATGAACTTAACGGGTAGGTAGTACCCGAATTTAAACTTATAAAACGCTAATATGAATAAAAAGCTGTTATAAATGAGTTCATATTATGCTACGAAATACTATTGACTACTCTTAATATTCTGTATGATTAACTCGATTCAGTTGGCTATTTTGAAGGAAATGGCACCGACTACTCGACACACCATGAATATGAGCGAAGAGGAATTTCGTACCTTTCTTGCTGCAAACATAGCCGCAGTACAGGCTGCGCTACATACCAACAATAACTCTGAATCTAGCAATGCAGCTAACGGCACAAGAAATCGTGTAGGATGCGCCTACAAAGAATTCACTGCCTGCAAACCTTTGGAATTTGATGGAACCGAAGGACCAATTGGATTGAAACGGTGGACCGAGAAAGCTGAATCGGGGTTTTCCATAAGTAAGTGTACTGAAGAGGACAAAGTTAAGTACGCTACGCATACCTTCACAGGTACTGCGTTAACATGGTGGAACACCTATCTTGAACAGGTAGGACAAAATGCTGCTTACGCACTACCGTGGTCGGCATTCAAGCAATTGATGAACGAGCAGTACCGTCCTAGAAACGAAGTCAATAAACTCAAGGCAGAACTTAGAGAGTTACGAACATAAGGGTTTGACGTTACCACATATGAACGACGATTCACAGAGTTATGCCTATTGTGTCTGGGAGCATTCGAAGATGAAAAAGAGAAGATCGACGCATTTGTAAAAGGGTTACCAGTAAGGATTCAAGAAGATGTGAGTTCACACGAGCCCGCTTCCATACAAAAGGCAAGTCGAATAGCTCATAAACTCATAAATTAGATTGAGGGAAGAATTAAAGAGCAGGCGGCCGAAGAAGCCAACACGAAACAACTCAAGAGGAAATGGGAAGAAAACGGTGACAAGAGTCACCAGTACAATAACAACAACAACAATTATAACCACAATCGCAACAACTATCCCAACAACCGCAACAATAATCGCAACAATAACCGCAATCCTAACAATAACTACAACAAACATCCCAACAACAACAACAACAACAACAACAACAACAAAAACTACAACAACCGTTTTAACAACAATAACAATCCCAACAACAACCTCAATAACAACAACGGCAACAAAAACCAAAAACAGCCATGTCATAGGTGTGAAGAAAATCTTCAGAGGTTTTGCATGACATTTTGCAACAGGTGTAAAAGAAATGGTCATAGCGCGACAAAGTGTGAGGTCTACAGACCAAAGTTTAACAGAACTAAAGGAACAAATAATGTTGGAACAAGTAATGCCGAAACGAATAGTGCCGGAGCAAGTAATACCAACGCTGTTTGTAATAAATGTGGAAAACTAGGCCACATTATTAGAAATTTCCCGAATCAGGGGAATACTAATGGGCAGGGCCGTGGAAGAGTTTTCAATATTAATGCGGCAGAAGCATAGGAAGACCCGGAGCTTGTTACGAGTACGTTTCTTATTGACGATAAATCTGCTTACGTTTTATTTGATTCGGGTGCGGATAGAAGCTATATGAGTAGAGAATTTTGTGCTAAATTAAGTTGCCCATTGACGCCTTTGGATAGTAAATTTTTACTCGAATTAGCAAACGGTAAATTAATTTCAGCAGATAATATATGTCGGGTGAGAGAAATTAAACTGGGGGATGAAACGTTTAAAATTGATTTAATATCAGTCGAGTTAGGGAGTTTTGACGTAATAATTGGCATGGACTGGTTAAAAAAGGTGAGAGCAGAGGTCGTTTGTTACAAAAATACGATTCGCATTATGCGTGAAAAAGGAAAACCTTTAATGGTGTACGGAGAAAAGAACAACGCGAAATTAAAACTTATTAGTAGTTTGAAGGCGCAAAAACTAATAAGAAAAGGTTGTTACGTCATTCTAGCACACATCGAGGAAGTTAAACCTGAAGAAAAGAACATCAGTGATGTTCCCGTCGCAAAAGAATTTCCCAATGTATTTTCGAAAGAATTATCGGGATTACCCCCACATCGAACCGTTGAATTTCAAATAGACCTTGTACCAGGAGCTGCACCAATAGCTCGTGCTCCACACAGACTCGCACCCAGCGAAATGAAAGAATTACAAAGTCAGTTACAGGAACTTTTAGAGCATGGTTTCATTCGACCAAGCACATCACCATGGGGAGCTCCTGTTTTGTTTGTCAAGAAGAAAGATGGTACATTCAGGTTGTGTATCGACTACCAAGTGTTGAACACACTTACCATCAAGAACTGCTACCCACTACCTAGAATCGGCGACTTATTTGATCAACTACAAGGCTCATCTGTTTATTCGAAGATCAATTTACGTTCTGAATATCATCAAATGCGGGTGAAGGATATATATATATATATATATATATATATATATATATATATATATATATATATATATATATATATATATATATATATATATATATATATATATATATATATATATATATATATATATATATTCCAAAGACTGTTTTTAGGACGCGTTACGGTCATTACGAGTTTATGGTTATGCTGTTTGGATTGACTAAAGCACCATCTGTGTTCATGGACCTCATGAACTGAGTGTGTGGGCCATATCTTGACAAGTTTGTCATTGTTTTCATCGATGTTATACTTATTTACTCGAAGAATGATCAAGAGCACAAAGAACATTTGAGAAAAGTGCTAGAGTTGCTGAGAAAAGAAAAACTGTACGCTAAGTTTTCAAAGTGTGCATTTTGGTTGGAAGAAGTTCAATTCCTCGGTCACATAGTGAATAAAGAAGGTATTCAGGTGGATCCAGCAAAGATTGAAATCGTTGAAAAGTGAGAAACCCCGAAAACTCCGAAACACATACGCCAGTTTTTAGGACTAGCTGGTTACTACAGAAGGTTCACCCAAGACTTTTCCAGAATAGCAAAAACCTTGACTGCATTAACGCATAAAGGGAAGAAATTTGAATGGAAAGATGAACAAGAGAAAGCATTTCAATTGTTAAAGAAAAAGTTAACTATGGCACCAATATTGTCATTACCTGAAGGGAATGATGATTTTATGATATATTGTGACGCCTTAAAGTAAGGTCTCGGTTGTGTATTAATGTAACGAACGAAAGTAATTGCTTATGCGTCTAGACAATTGAAGATTCACGAACAGAATTATACGACGCATGATTTGGAATTAGGCGTAGTTGTTTTTGCATTAAAGACTTGGAGGCACTACTTATATGGGGTCAAAAGTATTATATATACCGACCACAAAAGTCTTCAACACATATTTAATCAGAAACAACTGAACATGATGCAGCGCAGGTGGATTGAATTGTTCAATGATTACGACTTTGAGATTCGTTACCACCCAGGGAAGGCAAATATGGTAGCCGACGCCTTGAGCCGAAAGGAAAGAGAACCCATTCGTGTAAAATCTATGAATATAATGATTCACACTAACCTTACTACTCAAATAAAGGAGGCGCAACAAGGAGTTTTAAAAGAGGGAAACTTAAAGGATAAAATACACAAAGGATCGGAGAAGCAACTTAATATTCGGAAAGACGGAACCCGGTATAGGGCTGAAAGAATTTGGGTACCAAAATTTGGAGATATGAGAGAAATGGTACTTAGAGAAGCTCATAAAACCAGATACTCAATACATCTTGGAACGGGGAAGATGTACAAGGATCTCAAGAAACATTTTTGGTGGCCAGGTATGAAAGCCGATGTTGCTAAATACGTAGGGGAATGTTTGACGTGTTCTAAGGTCAAAGCGGAGTATCAGAAACCATCAGGTCTACTTCAACAACCCGAAATCTCGGAATGGAAATGGAAAAAATTACCATGGATTTCATCACAAAATTGCCAAGGACTGCAAGTGGTTTTGATACTATTTGGGTAATAGTTGATCATCTCACCAAATCAGCACACTTCCTGCCAATAAGAGAAGATGACAAGATGGAGAAGTTATCACGACTGTATTTGAAGGAAGTCGTCTCTAGACATGGAATGCCAATCTCTATTATCTCTGATAGGGATGGCAGATTTATTTCAAGATTCTGGCAGACATTACATCAAGCATTAGGAACTCGTCTAGACATGAGTACTACCTATCATCCACAAACTTATGGGCAGAGCGAAAGGACCATACAAACACTTGAAGACATGCTACGAGCATGTGTTATTGATTTCGGAAACATTTGGGATCGACATCTACCGTTAGCAGAATTTTCCTACAACAACAGCTACCATTCAAGCATTGAGATGGCGTCGTTTGAAGCACTTTATGGTAGAAAGTGCAGGTCTCCGATTTATTGGAGTGAAGTGGGGATAGACAGATTACGGTTCCGGAGATAATACAAGAAACTACCGAGAAGATCATCCAAATTCAACAACGGTTGAAAACCGCTCAAAGTCGACAAAAGAGCTACGCCGACATTAAAAGAAAAGATATAGAATTTGAAATTGGAGAGATGGTCATGCTTAAGGTTGCACCTTGGAAAGGCGTTGTTCGATTTGGTAAAAGAGGGAAATTAAATCCAAGGTATATAGGACCATTCAAGATTATTGATCGTGTCGGACCAGTAGCTTACCGACTTGTGTTACCTCAACAACTCGCGGCTGTACATAACACTTTCCACATCTCGAATTTGAAGAAATTTTTTGCTAAAGAAGATCTCACTATTCCATTAGACAAAATCCAAATCAACGAAAAACTTCAATTCATCGAAGAACCCGTCGAAATAATGGACCGTGAGGTTAAAAGACTTAAATAAAACAAGATACCAATTGTTAAGGTTCAATGGAATGCTCGTAGAGGACCCGAGTTCACCTGGGAACAAGAAGATCAGATGAAGAAGAAATACCCGCACTTATTTCCAGAAGATACATCAACACCTCCAACTGTTTAAAATTTCGGGACGAAATTTATTTAACGGGTAGGTACTGTAGTGACCCGAACTTTTCCATGTTTATATATATTAAATGAAATTGTTATTTACATGATTAAGTGTTTCTAACATGTTAAGCAGTCAAACTTGTTAAGACTTGATTAATTGAAATAGGTTTTATATAGACAATTGACCACCCAAGTTGACCTGTGATTCACGAACGTTAAAACTTGTAAAAACTATATGATGACATATATATGATTATATATATAATTAACATGATATTATGATAAGTAAGTATCTCATTAGGTATTTTAACAATGAGTTATATACATAAAATTGAGTTTATTGAATTAAGAAACTCGAAACGATATATATAATGATTATCGTTATAACAACGTCTTACTAAATACATATGAATCATATTAAGATATTGATACACTATGTTTAATCATGATAAATGATAAGTAAACATGTCATTAAGTGTATTAACAATGAACTACATATGTAAAAACAAGACTACTAACTTAATGATTTCGAAACGAGACATATATGTAACGATTATCGTTGAAACAACATTTAACTGTATATATATCATACTAAGATATATTAATATATCATAATATCATTATAATGTAATAATTTAACATCTCTTTAGATATAATAAACAATGGGTTAACAACATTTAACAAGATCGTTAACCTAAAGGTTTCAAAACAACGTTTACATGTAACGACTAACGATGACTTAACGACTCAGTTAAAATGTATATACATGTAGTGTTTTAATATGTATTCTTACACTTTTGAAAGACTTCAAGACACTTATCAAAATACTTCTACTTAACATAAATGCTTACAATTACATCCTCGTTCAGTTTCATCAACAATTCTACTCGTATGCACCCGTATTTGTACTCGTACAATACACAGCTTTTAGATGTATGTACTATTGATATATACAATCCAATGATCAGCTCTTAGTAGCCCATGTGAGTCACCTAACATATGTGGGAACCATCATTTGGCAACTAGCATGAAATATCTCAAAAAATTACAAAAATATTAGTAATCATTCATGACTTATTTACATGTAAACAAAATTACACATCCTTTATATCTAATCCATATCCAAAAACACCTACAAACACTTTCATTCTTCAATTTTCTTCATCTAATTGATCTCTCTCAAGTTCTATCTTCAAGTTCTAAGTGTTCTTCATAAATTCTATAAGTTCTAGTTTCATAAAATCAAGAATACTTCCAAGTTTGCTAGCTTACTTCCAATCTTGTAAAGTGATCATCCAACCTCAAGAAATCTTTCTTATTTACAGTAAGATATCTTTCTAATACAAGGTAATACTCATATTCAAACTTTGATTCAATTTCTATAAGTATAATAATCTTATTTCGAGTGGAAATCTTACTTGAACTTGTTTTCGTGTCATGATTCTGCTTCAAGAACTTTCAAGCCATCCAAGGATCCTTTGAAGCTAGATCTATTTTTCTCATTTATAGTAGGTTTACCTACTAAAATTAAGGTAGTAATGATGTTCATAACATTATTTGATTCATACATATAAAACTATCTTATTCGAAGATTTAAACTTGTAATTACTAGAACATAGTTTAGTTAATTCTAAACTTGTTTGCAAATAAAGTTAATCCTTCTAACTTGACTTTTAAAATCAACTAAACACATGTTATATATCTATATGATATGCTAACTTAATGATTTAAAACCGGAAAACACGAAAAACACCGTAAAACCGGATATACGCCGTCTTAGTAACACCGCAGGCTGTTTTGGGTTAGTTAATTAAAAACTATGATAAACTTTGATTTAAAAATTGTTATTCTTGGAAAATGATTTTTCTTATGAACATGAAACTATATCCAAAAATCATGGTTAAACTCAAAGTGGAAGTATGTTTTTCAAAATGGGCATCAAGAAGTCGTTCTTTCGACTGAAATGACTACCTCTTACAAAAATGACTTGTAACTTATATTTCAGTATATAAACCTATACTTCTTCTGTTTATATTCATAAAATAGAGTTCAATATGAAACCATATCAATTTGATTCACTCAAAACGGATTTAAAACGAAGAAGTTATGGGTAAAACAAGATTGGATATTTTTTTTTATTATTGTAACTACGGGAAATATTGTAACAATTCTATACAAATCATATCCTAGCTAACTTATATTGTATTATACATGTATTCTAATATATTATGTAATCTTAGGATACCATAGAAATGTATGCAAATGTTTTGACATATCATATCGACCTGTCTATTTATATTATTTGGAACAACCATAGACACTCTATATGCAGTAATGTTGGAGTTAGCTATACAGGGTTGAGGTTGATTCCAAAAATATATATACTTTGAGTTGTGATCTAGCCTGAGACGTGTATACACTGGGTCGTGGATTGATTCAAGATAATATATATCAATTTATTTCTGTACATCTAACTATGGACAACCAGTTGTAGGTTACTAACGAGGACATCTGACTTAATAAACTTAAAACATCAAAATGTATTAAAAGTGTTGTAATTATATTTTGAACATACTTTGATATATATGTACATATTTGTTATAGGTTCGTGAATTGACCAGTGGCCAAGTCTTACTTCTCGACGAAGTAAAAAATCTGTGAAAGTGAGTTATAGTCCCACTTTTAAAATCTAATATTTTGGGATGAGAATACATGCAATTTTATAAATGTTTTACGAAATAGACACAAGTAAATGAAACTACATTATATGGGTGAATGATCGAAGCCAAATATGCCCCTTTTGCTTGGTAGCCTAAGAATTAGTAAACCAATCTACTAATTGACATGAATCCTAAAGATAGATCTATTGGGCCTAACGAACCCCATCCAAAGTACCGGATGCTTTAGTACTTCGAATTCGTTTTTATCATGTCCGAAGGATTTCCCGAAATGATAGGGAATATTCTTATATGCATCTTGTTAATGTCGGTTACCAGGTGTTCTCCATATGAATGAATTTTATCTCTATGTATGGGATGTATATTGAAATATGAAATCTTGTGGTCTATTAATATGATTTGATAATATATAGGTTAAACCTATAACTCACCAACATTTTTGTTGACGTTTTAAGCATGTTTATTCTCAGGTGATTATTAAGAGCTTCCGCTGTTGCATACTAAAATAAGGACAAGATTTGGAGTCCATGCTTGTATGATATTATGTAAAAACTGCATTCAAGAAACTTATTTTTTTTTTTGATGTAATATATTCTTATTTTAAACCATTATGTAATGGTTGTGTGTAAACCGTATATTTTAGATTCTCATTACTTGATAATCTACGTAATGATTTTTAAACCTTTATCGATAAAATAAAGGTTATGGTTCTTTTTAAAAATGAATGCAGTCTTTGAAAAACGTCTCATATAGAGGTCAAAACCTCACGACGAAATCAATTAATATGGAACGCTTATAATCAATATGAACGGGACATTTCAAACAGAACCGCAAATCTTGAAGAAAATGAAGAAAACCTTCGTCTAAACCTCGACCTCATGGAAGAAAGAAGGAAAGTCGCATTGATTCGAGAAGCTGCCTACAAGAAAACCATTGAGAAATACTACAATAAACAAGTCAAACCATCAGTGTACAAGGTCGAAGACTATGTTCTACGACTTAGCAGCACTAGCAATGTAGAATATGAAGGGAAGATGGGTCCAACTTGGGAAGGCCCGTACATAATCTCTGAAGCATTCGGAAATGGCTCGTACAAGCTTGAAACTACCAAAGGAAAACAGATCCCGAGACCCTAAAATGGAGTAAACCTGCGAAAGTTCTATTTTTAAGTTTAGTTGTTCTTAAGTAGGAAAAATCTGTAAAGGGTAGTTGAAACATATACGCTTCCTACCACTAAAAATTTGAAATGAAATCCTACTGTCTTTTAAAAGTACCGAAGCTATTATGAAGCATTCCCAAGAGGAATACTTCTCATACTTAAAAAAATATGCAAAAGGTAACCCAAGAGGTATACCGAAGCTATTATGAAGCATTTCCAAGAGGAATACTTCTCATACTTAAAAAATATGCAAAAGGTAACCCAAGAGGTATACCGAAGCTATTATGAAGCATTCCCAAGAGGAATACTTCTTATACTTAAAAAATATGCAAGAGGTAACCTAAGAGGTATACCGAAGCCATTATGAAGCATTCCCAAGAGGAATACTTCTCATACTTAAAAAAATATGCAAGAGGTAACCCAAGAGGTATACCGAAGCTATTATGAAGCATTTCCAAGAGGAATACTTCTCACACTTAAAAAAAATGCAAGAGGTAACCCAAGAGGTATACCGAAGCTATTATGAAGCATTCCCAAGAGGAATACTTCTCATACTTAAAAAATATGCAAGAGGTAACTCAAGAGGTATACCGAAGCTATTATGAAGCATTCCTAAGAGGAAATCTTCTCATACTTAAAAAAAATGCAGGAGGCAAATCAAGAGGTACATATTAGGTATCACGAAGAATTCCCAGGAGAATACTTCATACACCTGAAAATATTTTTGGCACAGTAAGGTTGTAACAAAGATACCTAGATAATCCTGTAAAACAACGACTAAGAAAACATGTAGCCAAAAAGGGTATGAACTGAATGAACACTAGGACTCATAAAAGAGTCCAACACATTCAAGTATTACCTGCTAGCACAAAATGAAAAATAAACATAAAGTAATAATACATAGAAGGGTATGATAACCCCCAAAATACGAAGCACAAATTGTAATAGGCAACAAGGCCTTTAATCTACAGGTACGTAGACCTGGAACAAGTACGTCAAACATAAAAAGTCAACATAAGGATAATCACGACAAGACAGATCAAAAGAAAAATCACCCATAAAGATTATTGCTAGCAAACCAAACTAAGGAGTTCAACATGCTTAGCATTAGGATGAGCAGTGACAGAAGCAGCATACTTGATCTCAGCATTAGAGAATCAAGCACAAGATGCATCAAGCAGTGCTGAAGCTTGGTCTATGTACCCCAGATAATCGCTAAGCTCAAGCTTGCCCTGCTTAGATAACTCAACCAACAACTGGCACCTCTCCTCCTGCTTACCAGCCAACACAATGTTGCCAACAAAGTTGGTTAACTCCTTACTACGAACAACCTGCATACACACATGAGGAATAACCTGGGTGATAACATTAGAGTAATCTGACTTCAAACTGTCAAACCTCCTCTTTTGATCCGTTAAAGCTGAAGTAGCGTCTTTTGTCTCTTGGCGAAGAACCCTGTTCTCCTCCTCCAGATCAACAATCTTCTTGTCATCCAACTTCTGTCTCTCCTGCATACCCAGTATATCACTCCTAGCTGACTTTACCTATTCCTCCCATGACGTGTTCAACAACAATCGCTCCTGCAGTTTCTTTATCGATTCTTTGGAAGAGGCATTGACCTGCCTAAGCTCTTCAGCTTCTTTCTATAAACACACAACATCACCAGACTTTTGTTTCAAACGAGAAAGAACAAGGTGGTTATACACTGCAAATCGATAACAGTGAGCAGTGTACATGTCAATAAGCTTGGAGGTACCACAAAATCATCTTCAAACTCAGAAGGAACCATTTCATCCAACACATCATAGCAAGCTTCCAATGAGGGGATAGAAGGGAGATCACCTACAAATATGAAGAAGTATAAGAATAAAGAAGGTCCACTCAAATACATGAATAAAATCACATACCTAATGGGTCATTATCACCAGAACCTTCAACATGAGCTTCATCATCAGTATCTTCATCTTGAAGAGTAAACTTAGCTTTTTTTAAAGGTGAACCAGAAACAACCTCCTTTCTCATCCTTGCAGCCTTTTGACGCCTAGACGCTCTGACAGGGATGCTTTTAGACACATCAGACTCTGCGTCCACGTTAATAGGCTCATGCTCTGAAGCAATCTTAGCACTAGACTGAACCTTGGGGGTGTGACAACCCGAAAATGTCCGACCAAGTTTAAACTTAATCTTTATATGTTTCTGATACGATAAGCAAAGTTAGTAATGTTGAATCTCAAAATTTTGGAACTACATTCATGTAATCAATTACCCTTTGACCGTGCTCGACGATTCACGAACATTTATGTGTGTATATATATATATATATATATATATATATATATATATATATATATATATATATATATATATATATATATATATATATAATATGGTTATATTAATTGAAAACGTCAAAAAAGTATTATATGTATAATACTTTACATGAACGTATTTGTTTCAATATAAGTTTATTATAATTATCGATGAGATTATAAGATAATATCAAATGATTGAATTATCAGATATATTGTGATATGATTACGGGTCTCTATTGTAAGGTCCACTGATAATTAAGAAATATATTCTTTTTAACGGTATTCGGAATAATTGGTAAAGTGATTTACAAGTAAGAACAAATGTGTCAATTAATGGGAACTAGACAAGGGTTAGTGGAAATTCCTGTTTAATTTCCAATTCATGTTTTATAATATTTTCCTCGTGACCTTGATAAGATAACTATGTTAACTTTCATTTTATTTAATGTGAAAGTAAGAAAGTGGAGTGTAAATAACTTAGATGTTGGATATCAATAAGTTAAGTAACTCGACATTTTTCATTAAGATGATTTCATATGTTTATTTAACCTTTGGACTTTATCCCATGCTTCACCAACAGACTGTAATTTAAAAACTTGAAACCTATTATGAATATATATAGTTCTACTTTTCTAAAACGTTTTATGATATAACGATTTCCATTATTTTAACTTTTTAACAAAATGATTCTTAAATATAGTTAGTTTTGGAAAACAAAATTATCATATTTATTTGATTTAGTTTTAAACGTACAAAGACGTTTTCAGTTTAAAAAGAACTTTATTATTAAAATGTATATAACTTTTATAAATATCTAGAACCACTTTTGACAACTCATTTCTTAACCATTATGATAAAGATAACGATATTTATATTTTATTTTATTAAATATATATAACGATTTAAATTAATATTATATATATTTATATGCGTATTATACGTATATAGTTTTATACTTTTACTATACTTTAACTTTACCTTTACTTTTACTTTACTTTTACTTTACTTTAACTTTAATAATTTATACTTTAATAATTCACTTTAATAATTCATACTTTAATAATTCACTTTAATAAATTCAAAAATCTATTATAAATAGAATTCAGTAGGTTTCATTATTTCATAGAAACTTGAAAATATATTTCTCTAAACTCTCTCAATCGATTTACATATATATATATTTACTCAGTATTATTTCAAGATATTATTAGTATACATAAAATACTACGATGGAGTTATGTTCAGGCGATTTCAAAATAAGTTTTCAAACGGGATAGAGCTAAGGAAATTATGTGTTATAACTATGGAAGTTATGGGTATTGTTCGGGGGTATAGCTCGTGAGGTTAACCTAGTGTTTATCATCTCCGTTGCGTCTACGTACTTTCCTGCAGTATTGAATCTCAATATTGATACGTGAGCATTCATATCTTATGTTTTATATATTAATAGTGTATCCCTGACTAGTGCTCAAGTATATATGATTATGCATGTTTGTATGCTTAGTTTCGTTGTTAAATAGTTTATGATAAATCATGAATTTAATACATATGCTACTAAGATAAGGTATATGATATGCATGTCGTTGAAAAGCTGGCGAAAAAATAATAACTTTTCATTTAGAAAGCTTATGGTTTCGATGAACGGATTAAAAGATATGGTGAACTAAATTATTATTAATTTTAGTATTATTATTACTATCGTCGTTATGATTATCGTTATTATTATTATCTAATAACTATTATTATTATTATCGTTATCATTATCAATATACGTATTATCATTAAAATTGTTATTATTATTATTAATACTATCGTTACTATCACTAAGGTTATTATTATTATTATTATTATTATTATTATTATTATTATTATTATTATTATTATTATTATTATTATTATTATTATTATTTTTATTATTATTATTATTATTATCATTATAATAATTATTAGTATTATCATTAGTATTATTATAATTATTATTATTAGTATCATTATCATTAAAAACTAATATTAGTATCATCTAATTATTATGATTATTATTATTATCACTATTATAAATACGATATAAAAAATGACTAAAAGCTATTAAACAAATCGATTTAGGAAATAATGAGTATCAGTATCATGATGAAATAAAATATTGTAAGATATTGAATTAGATAAAAATATCGTTTTCATTATTTTTATCATTATTATTATTATTAAAAATATCATTAATATTAAAACTATCATTTTTAATAGAAATATCATTGTTATTAGAAAATATCTTTATTATAATCATTTTAGTATTATTATAATTAAAACTATCATTTTGAATAGAATTATTATTTTTATATAAAATATTATTATTAAAGTTAATATTAAAAAGTTTTGTTATTACTAAATTATCATAATCAGAATTATCATTTCATTATAATAGCATTATTAGTAAATATAAATATTGTTATTATTATTATTAGTAGAATAATAATCATTAATATTATTATTACAAAATAATACAACCTTTACTCATTATTATTATTATCAATATTATTTTATCAAATAAATATGTGATACAAAGATATTTTTACCACACATAATATAATAATACATACCACTATATTTTTATGATATTAACTGAGCTTTATAAATTTTATTTGAGATATATAAAAGAATATTTTTATCATATATAAATTTTAATAAAAATTTATGTATTAATAAATGACTTGTATTATTTACTTTAATAAAATCTGATAAATATATTTCAATATATATAATGACTATATTTAAGTTATATAATAAACATGTATAGATTTTGGAAGTCATTTTGGGTCAAGATGACTTTTGTTGACTTTTGCATATCAGTCTCGAGCATTAGGATTGTGATACACTACGACTTGACCTAAATTGTTAGACAGATATTGACCAACATATATATACATATATGTATATGTGTATGTATATATATGTATATGTGTATGTATATATATGTATATGTGTATGTATATATATGTATATATATACATATACATATATATATATATACATATATATATATATATATATATACATATATATATATATATATATATACATATATATATATATATATATATATATATATATATATATATATATATATATACACTTAATATAGGTTCGTGAATTCGAGGCCAACCTTACACTTGTTCAATGACGTCATATGTATTTTTACTACGAAATACAGTATTGTGAGTTTCATTTACTCCCGTTTTAAATGCTTTTGCAATATATATTTTTAGGACTGAGAATACATGCGCTGCTTTTATAAATGTTTTACGAAATAGACACAAGTAATCGAAACTACATTCTATGGTTGGATTATCGAATCGAATATCACCCTTTTTAGTCTGGTAATCTAAGAATTAGGGAACAGAAACCCTAATTGACGCGAATCCTAAAGATAGATCTATTGGGACTAACAAACCCCATCCGGGTTACGGATGCTTTAGTACTTTGATTTTATCATGTCCGATGAGAGTCCCGGAATGATGGGGATATTCTAGATACGTTTTGTTAATGTCGATTACCAGGTGTTCACCATATGAATGATTTTTATCTCTATGCAGTTTTTGCGAAATGCCTGATATGAGATGATGTTTATGAGAAATAGAAATAAAAATCTTGTGGTCTATTAAAATTATGGAAATAATCAATTATAATGAACTCACCAACCTTTTGATTGACACTTGAAAGCATGTTTATTCTCAGGTTTGAAAGAAATCTTCCGCTGTGCATTTGCTTATTTTAAAGATAATACTTGGAGTCATACATGACATATTTCAAAGGACATTGCATTCAAGTCGTTGAGTTCAATAAAGATCATTATTAAGTAAATAACATATTAAGTCATCTATAGTTTGGATATATTATGAAAGGGTATGCATACTTGTCAACTTTCGATGTAATGAAAGGTTATCTTTTAAAAACGAATGTAATGTTTGTAAAATGTATCATATAGAGGTCAAATACCTCGCAATGTAACCATATGTTATTGTATTCATGCTTATGGATTAGGACGGGTCATCTCATGTGGTATCAGAGTGGTGGTCTTAGCGAACTAGGTCTTGCATTGGTGTGTCTAACTGATAGATATTAAGATGCATTAATGAGTCTGGACTTCGACCGTGTCTGCATATCAAAAAGTTTTGCTTATCATTTCTTGTCGAAAATTACATGCTTATTATTCTTAGTCTAGACACATCTTATTGCATTGATTGCATGAATATTATAGACAAAATTCGTATCTTAGCGTATCTGCTAATTCATATCTTAGCGTATCTGTTACTATAACCTTTGACTGACATATTCCGTAAATTCTTTCGTAATCTACGAAATCTTTTGTTCTATATATATAGATATTCTATGTGAAACGATCCGTCCATATTACTATAAACGCAGTACGTTCTCATTGGTCCCATAGCGAGGTATTTGACCTCTATATCATATGTTTTAGAAAATATTGCATTCGTTTCATAAAAAGCGCATCATTATTATACATAATGCATGTTTTAAACAAGTGGGCGATTATTTAAGAAATAATCCCCAAAATACATCGGTTTCCAAATACTACACATGTGACGTAACAATCGAATATAATACATGACAAAGGTTTTATTGAATGCAACACTTTATTTAAATAAAAGTATGAGACTCCATGCACAGCTTGCTCAGATAATGCAACAGCGGAAGACTTTCTTAAGGACCTGAGAATAAACATGCGTAAACAGTCAACACAAAGGTTGGTGAGATATATAGGTTTATCATCGATATAAATATAGACCACAAGATTTCATAGTTATAAATATATGTAAACTCGCAAGTGTATAAAAGTATTCTATAAGTTGTTGAGCGCTTCGGTAACCATACTTAACCATTAATGTGGCATATTCCCTTTATTATGAATCTCCCTACACTGTACCAAGTGTAGTAAAAACGAAGTACTATGCAACCGTTTACGATAGTAGAGCGACTAGCCCGGTTGGGATTGTAAATATCGATAGATCTATCAATAGGATTCGCGTATACATGTTCTTACAACATGTAAATATTAGTTACCAAGCTATTAGGGAAGATATGCAAAGTGGTACAACTGATGTTATGCGAGGTGTATACGAAATAGTTATATTTTTACTACGAAATACTATTAAATACGATACAATTTTACACAAGTTATTTATTTATTTATAGAGTGGATATACCTAAACCTTGCTACAACACTATAGGCAGTGTACCTAATCGTAAAGTAGTGTAGTTTTTAGTAAGTCCGGTTCGTTCCGCAGGGAGCTAGCCAAGTTTAACGCTATATTTTTAAACTATATTTATATACATATATATATATATATATATATATATATATATATATATATATATATATATATATATATATATATATATATATATATATATATATATATTAAAAAGGGGGTTTTACCGTTTAATGACCGGTTTGTCGATTTTATGTCTTAAGTCGCAATTAAAACCTAAAGTAAAATATTAAATATAAATACAACTTAATTTAAAGCTTAAATTAAATTACGATAAATAAAAGTGAGATAATTAAAAGTGTGATAAATAAAATGACGGTAAATAAAATTGCGATAATTAAAAGTGCGATAAGATATAAAATAAAGGAATTATGCTTATTTAAACTTCCGTAATCATGATGCTCGACGTATTGATTTTAATTTATTACCATGGGTTAATTGTCCTTTGTCCTGGATTATTTGATATGTCCACACGGTTTTGTCCATAATACTCCATCAGTCATAATTATAAAGTGCGAGAGTCTTCGTCAAATTATCCTTATACCCGAAGTCAAATATTCCAACTAATTAGGGATTCGAACTGTAACAAGGTCTTAATACTTTGTTTAATGAATACATCAGGTTACCGACTGCGTGTAATACAAGGTTTTAATACTTTGTTAACAATTACACCAATTACCCTTGAAAGTAATCCACCACTGTTTTAATGAGTCCATTAACTATTAATCCATCCCCGTGTCCGATCAAATGAATAATAATTCATATTTATAAATATCCCGCCCACTGTACCCGATTAAGCGTATGTGGTTATATATAGATACGTCAAATTGTAACCTTTATATTAAATTAACGAGGTATCATTTAGTTAATATAAAGCCCATTAATAGCCCATAGTCTAATTTCCACAAGTGTCATTCTTTTGTCCAAACCCCAATTATGGTACAAAGCCCAATTACCCCGTCTTTAATATTTAGCCTAACATCACGATTACTTCGGCTTAAATAAGTATAATAATAACTTAGCTACGAGACATTAATTTAAAAAGGTTGAACATAACTTACAATGAGTATTAATCGCGTAGTGTTACACAGACAGAATTTCGACTTACAAACTTAAAACATTCGCCACTATAACCTTATTATTACTAACTTAAAATTAAAATTATAATTATAAAATAAATATAAATATATATAATGAGAGAGTGATGATAATTGATGGATATATGTGTACATCATTCGTCCAAAAAACGCTTCAATTTATAGATGTGGCTACACTGTTACAGCCATGCGATCGCATGAAAATTGCTCTTCCAGGCCATGCGATCACATGGCCAGCTGGATCAGACCACATTCACTTGTTTTCTAGTTTGTCGACGGTTTTTAAAATATAATATAATATATATATAATTTTAAGAATTATTAATATATTATATTATATTCATGTGCATAGTTGACTTGTCATTTTAGCTCCGTTGCGTCGCATGTGATGCCCCGTACAAAACCATCGTGTACGAATCATCAACAACAAGATCATTACAAGGTCAAACACTATATGCGTTTTCAAAACAAGTTGCATTCATGATAAAAGGTGACGTCATAAACAACGTCAAATGTTTTACATCCAAAAGTATGCTTCTATGAACGGAAGCAAGTAATAATAGTACGTGACCCTTAGGTCGTTACAAATCATTGTTCAAAAGTATTAAAGTTATGAATGCAAGATAAACAGTTTATGCAGTGATAACTCTAGAGCAGCGGGTGTCTACAGCAAGACTAGTACACAGCGGAAGCAGCTAACCTTAAGCACCTGAGAAAAACATGCTTAAAAACGTCAACACAAAGGTTGGTGAGCTATAGTTTAAGTATAATAGTATGTAAGGTAGGCCACGAGATTTCAGTGCTACAAAGAGCGTTTCAAAACAGTATGATAAAGTATATGTTTAACCGTGGGCACTTGGTAGCTAACTTAATGTTTATACCCCCTGAAAGTACACTTGGCAAGTACGTATTTTTATGAAGTATTAAACACTCGTTAAATGCTAGCGCGACTAGCCCGAGTGGGGATGTCAAACCCTATGGATCCATATCTAAGATTCGCGTTCACCGGTTCAAAAACCAATGACTAAACGTTACCGAGCTAAAGGGAATGTTTATGCCGTTGTATAACCCACACATATATAAGTTTAAGTGCTCGTGCCAAGTATGTAAAACGTAAAATGCGCATGTGTTCTCAGTTCCCAAAATAGTTAAAGTAAAAAGGGATGCTATAACTCACAGTGGTAAAGTACTGGTAAAGTCGAGTCGGGAAGTAAGCAAGTACGTAGGCCCGAAAAGTCCTCAACCTAAGTCAAATAGTACTAAGTCAGTAAATCATCTCAATAGGTTTAAATGTATGTAAATTAGGTCTTAAGGGTCATCATCATTCATCATCAAACAAAAGGTGTAAAGTAAGTTTCGTTCATGAAAAGAGTTTAAAACAAAGGCTGACTTGGATCAGTCACTACGACCTCAATACCTACTGAAGTAAGGTGAGACCAGTGGACATGGCTCTGTATATGAGTCCTTTAATTGTGGTAAAAATTCTAGAAGTAAACTCGTCTTCGTTTGACCGTGGCGTCGGTCTAAGTGCGAGTAGGTCAGAATTTTCAGCACAACCTTAAAAGGATATAGTGACGATCGGAGGGCCATAAATCCTAAACCGTAACTCGGATTAAGACGAGTCCTAAATGAAAAGTTATCTACTCGAAAAGAGCTATCTGAAAATCATCTTTACAGTAGCCCAGGTTGTACGGGTCAGACACATAAATAGTAAAACACTAGGTTCCAGTGGTTCTTGGTACTCGATGCTTATCAGGGTTCTCATCCTTGATGCATATAGCTTCAAGTGTACAACTCGTTGATGTGTTTACATCATCTTAACCAAGGTTTCACCATCATACACAAGTGTAAGTCTAAGACATGTAGCACAACTCACTTAAGTGTTGCAAGTGTTTTGATGAACCAAAGTTACATCAAAGTCTTAGATTTAACACGTACATGAAATATAAATGTAATATTGAACTACAAACTTGAAAGTAAACTAACTAATCAAGATCTTAAGATGTAGAACATAGTTCTTAGTTAGATCTTGAAGATCCAAGACCCAAAGGTCTAGATCTAAAGTTATTAAGTTAAATCTAACACAAGTGTATGAAGTTATAACTAAAGAGTTACACTTTCATGTTCTTGAACTTTCAAGTTAACTTTTGTTCAAGAAAAATGAGATCAAAGTTAACTAGTAACATTTGACCAACAACAACCATAATCACAAATTAAAGAGGCTAGGAAATGAAGAAATAAACTAATTTTAACAAGTAACAAGTCATGGTTGTTCATACTTTAAAGATTCAAACCAAGGCTTGATCTTTAAGAATGCAAACTTTAAGTTTACAAACATGAATCACAAGTATGAGTTTAACAACACATGAACTTTCAATCTTTTAACAATAAAGGTAGAATCATAAACTAGTAAGGTTTATGTTCTTGTATGTCTTGTAAGAACAAGTTGATATGAAGAATCAAACTAACAAGTTTGATTCTTAATAATTAGTAAGTAACAACAACAACTAACAACTACAAAGAATTAAACAACAACAAAGAACAAAAGATGATGATGATATTGTTGGTTTGCTACTGTTTTGCAAGGAAGAGAAGGGAAGAAAAAAAAGCTTCAAGTTACTTACAAGTAAGAGAGCAAAATGAGAGAAATATGAGAGAAAGTTGAGAGGTATTTTGTATATATGTAAAATGAAATGGAACAAGTGAATGGAGTAATAACAAAAAATGAAACAAAAAGACCCTCTAAAGGCCTCATGGCTGACGGTCACTAATCCAAAGACGGGGGAGAGAGTTGTCTACTAGTTCCATGCATGTAAGTCTTAAAAAAGTGGTTATTAGAGGTATTTTCATGGGAAAGAGTTGTAACTAGGTTCCTTAAGTGTTTAATCCATTTAGTTAAGTTTGAAAGTAATACTTGCATGTGTGTTGGGCTAGTTAATCCATTTAGTTAAGTAGAGTGGGCTAACAAGTCCATTAAAGAAGTAGGGTGGGCTCTCTAGTCCACAAATCACTAATAAAAGCCCAAGTTCCATTAATTAACAAATTAATCCAATTAAAGCCCAAGTGATTAACTAGTATCCATAGTTAATTAAAAATGATTAATAAAACTTAATCATGAATGTAAATAATATCTGAAAATATTATTCGTATAATGTACGTGTGTCACAAAGACGTTTCGGGCATTCAAAGTTAATCGCGGTAACAAGTAAATGTATAACAATACATTCATTTAAACACAAGTATTAATAATAATAATTATTAATAAATAAACGTTGGAAATTCCAGGGTCGTTACATTACCCACCTGTTAAAGAAAATTTCGTCCCGAAATTTTAAGCTGAGGTAGATGGAGGAGTCGGGAAGAGGTGAGGATACTTCTGCATCATTTGATCCTCTCGCTCCCAAGTAAACTCAGGTCCTCGTTTGGCATTCCATCGTACTTGGACGATCAGAATCTTGTTGCGTTTCAAAGTTTTAACCTCACGATCCATAATTTCAACAGGCTCTTCCACGAAGTGGAGTTTGTCATCAATTGTAAGTTCCTCAAGTGGTATGATAAGTTCGGGTGCAGCAAGGCACTTCTTCAAGTTTGACACTTGGAAGGTAGGATGAACTGAGCTCAATTGTGTTGGTAGATCCAAACGGTAAGCAACGGGTCCAACACGTTCCAAGATTTCAAAAGGACCAATGTATCGTGGGTTTAACTTTCCACGTTTTCCAAAATGAATCACACCTTTCCAAGGTGCAACCTTCAACATTACACGGTCACCCACGTTGAATTCAAAGTCTTTACATTTAAGATCGGCATAACTCTTTTGACGATCGCGGGCAGTCTTAAGTCTAGCTTGAATCTGAGCAATCTTCTCCGTGGTTTCATGGACTACCTCGGGTCCGGTGATTTGCTTTTCGACTACTTCAGCCCAACAAATAGGAGATCGGCACTTGAGGCCATACAACGCTTCAAAAGGTGCGGCATTAATGCTCGAGTGATAACTGTTGTTGTAAGAAAATTCGACGAGTGGCAAATGCCTTTCCCAGGCCTTTCCGAAATCAATGACACATGCACACAACATGTCTTCCAAGGTTTGAATCATTTGTTCACTTTGCCCGTCGGTCTGTGGGTGATAAGAAGTACTCATGTAGAGACGGGTTCCCATGGCTTCTTGTAAGTAACGCCAAAATCTGAAAGCAAAACAGGGATCGCGATCTGAGATGATCGATTAAGGTACAACATGACGAGATACAACCTCTTTGATGTATAATTGAGCAAGTCTCTCCATCGTATATGTTTCCTTCATGGCCAAAAAGTGTGCAGATTTGGTAAGGCGGTCAACGATAACCCATATGGTATCGTATCCACCCACCGTCTTTGGTAGCTTGGTGATGAAATCCATTGTTATCCTTTCCCACTTCCGTTGCGGGATTTTCGGTTGCTGAAGTAACCCAGAAGGTCTTTGATGTTCGGCCTTAACTTTCGAACAAGTCAAATACTTACCAACATAAGTTGCAACGTCTTTCTTAAGATTCGGCCACCAATACCGTTCCTTAAGATCGTGGTACATTTTTCCCACTCCGGGATGAATCAAATATCTCGATTTGTGTGCTTCATAAAGTATAAGGTTCCGTAGATCTCCATAAAGAGGTACCCAAATTCTTCCGGCATAACATCGGAGTCCAGACTCCCTAACCTCGAATCGAGAGACAAGAATGTTCAAATGTTCGTGAGATATATTCTCCTCCTTGAGAGCCTCATCTTAGGCTACTCTGATCTGGCTGTTGAGGTTTAAATGGATGGTGATGTTCAGAGCCCTAACACGAAGAGGTGTCGTCCTCTCCTTTCGGCTTAAAGCGTCAGCTACAACATTGGCCTTGCCAGGATGATAGCGAAGTTCACAATTATAGTCGTTCAATGTCTTGATCCATCTTCGTTTTCGCATATTTAGTTGCTTCTGATCGAAGATGTGCTGGAGACTCTTGTGATCGGTGAAGATAGTACTTTTCGTTCCATACAAATAGTGTCTCCACAATTTGAGTGCAAAGACAACGGCTCCAAGTTCGAGATCGTGAGTAGTGTAGTTACGTTCGTGAATCTTCAGTTGACGAGAAGCATAGGCAATAACCTTTGGTCTTTGCATTAGTACACAACCAAAACCACTTTTTGATGCATCGCAATAAACAACGAAATCGTCACTGCCTTCAGGAAGAGATAAGATAGGTGCGGTGGTCAACTTCTTCTTCAAGGTTTGGAATGCTGATTCATGTGCGGGTTCCCAAATGAACTTCTTCCCTTTGTGAGTCAGCGCGGTCAAAGGACGCGCAATCAGAGAAAATCCTTCAATAAACCTTCGGTACTAACCGGCGAGACCTAAAAATTGGCGAATGTGCGTCGGAGTAGTAGAGGTCTCCCACTTGATGATAGCTTCAATCTAGGTGGGATCAACTTTGATACCCTGGTCGCTCACAACATGACCCAGAAATTAGACTTCCTTCAACCAAAATTCACACTTGGAGAATTTGGCGTAAAGTTGCTCTTGTCTCAAGAGTTCAAGTACTAGTCGGAGGTGTTGTTCATGCTCTTCTTCGCTCTTAGAGTAGATGAGTATATCATCGATGAAGACGATAACAAACTTATCCAGGTACCGCTTGCAGACACGATTCATGAGGTCCATGAACATAGCAGGTGCGTTTGTTAATCCGAATGGCATCACGAGAAACTCATAATGACCATAACGAGTTCTGAACGTAGTTTTCATCACATCACTTTCCTTCACCCTCAACTGGTGATAACCGGATCGTAAATTGATCTTTGAGTAAATGCTCGATCCTTGTAGTTGATCAAAAAGATCGTCAATTCGGGGAAGAGGATACCGATTCTTGATTGTCAATTTGTTGAGTTCACGGTAGTCGATACACATACGGAAGGATCCATCCTTCTTCTTCACAAACAGAACGGGTGCGCCCCAAGGCGAGAAACTTGGTTGGATAAATCCACGGTCAAGTAGTTCTTGTAGTTGACTCTGTAATTCTTGCATCTCGAAAGGTGCGAGTCTATAAGGTACGAGAGCTACAAGTGCAGCTCCTGGTACTAAATCGATCTGAAACTCTACTGCTCTCGGCGGCGGTAATCCAGGCAATTCTTCAGGGAAGACATCAGAAAATTCGTTCACAATTCGAACGTCGTTCACATTCTTCACCTCGGTTTCTACCATTTTCACATGTGCTAGGACAGCAAGACGTCACTTCTTCATAATCTTTTGCGCTTTCACGCAACTAATGAGGTTCAGCTTCGAGGTACATCTCTCTCTGTAAATGATCAGTGGTTCACCGTCTCCGTGCGGTATACGAAGAGCTTTATCTCCACAGATAATATCGGCCCTTATCTTGGTCAACCAATCCATACCGACGATCATGTCAAAACTTCCCAATTTGATAGGTATCAAGTCAATCTTGAAATCCACACCAGCTATGTTGATAATAGCTCCTCGACTAATATGGTCAACTTTCTCAAGTTTTCCATTGGCGACCTCGACAAGCATACTTTCTTTTAAAGGGACTAACGACCAATTAAACTTATCGCAAACGTGTCTACATACGTAACTTCTATCGACACCAGTATCAAATAGGACAAAAGCTAATAAATTATTGATAGTGAATATACCTGTCACCAAGTCGGGATTCTCGCGTGCATCCATTGCATTAATGTTGAAAGCTCTACCACGGGGTGGTCTGCCGTCTTTTCTTTTATTGGGGCACGCATTTTTGAAATGGCCCGTCTGTCCGCATTCGTAGCACTTTTTAGGTCCATTGGTGTTCGGCTTCCCATTCAAAGTGGTGACCTTGCAGTCCTTCCCGATATGCCCAGTCTGTTGGCACTTTTCACAAACAACGTTACTATACCCAGTATGGTGCTTGTAGCACCGCTTGCATTGTGGTAAGGTTCCCTTATAGTTCGGGTTGGAGTTCCCACCATTGTTGTTTCCTTTGAAACCCTCATGTCGTTTCGCCGGATTTTGATCATAGGTCCTTCCCCTGTTGTTATCCCATTTGCGCTTCTCACTACTACCCGCTTCAGACTTAGCCTTCTCCGGTTCATCGATGATAATTTGATTCATTAAAGTATGTGCCATGCGCATCGCTTCTGGGACATTTGGTGGCTTGGACGAGGTGATGTTTCCCTTAATGTTCTTAGGAAGTCCCCAGAAGTACCTTTCCATACGCTTGAATTCCGGGGTGACCATTGTTAGACACATCAGGGCTAATTCCAAAAACCTCCGATTGTAACTATCAAGGTCGTTCCCAACAGCCCTTAACTGCATAAATTCAATCTCCATCTTCTGGATCTCGGTCCTAGGGCAATATCCCTCAATCAGGGCCCCTTTGAACTCCTCCCAGGGGGTAGCAAACGCCTCATCAATACCTTTTGCTTGAGCCAATGTGTTCCACTACGTTAGTGCGCCATCAGACAGCGTGCATGAAGCAAACTTGGTTTTATTCGCTTCTGAGCAATTACAAACTCGAAACACAGATTCTAATTTCTCGAACCATCTAGTGAGACCAACCGGTCCCTCTGTTCCACTGAAGTTATGAGGTTTGCAGCTTTGGAACTCTTTGTACGTGCACCCATTACGAATGGGTTGAATAACCGGTGGCGGTGGCGGTGGAGCTTGGGGTTGCATTTTTGCAATGGCTGCGGCTACCCTTTCGGCAATCATCTCCTCGATTTGGGCTGTGGTAGGTCTTGATGTTGATCGTCCATTGGCCATGGTGTTCTAAACAAAAATTTTGACTCAAGTCAAAATCCTGGATTCAAATAGTAATAATACAGTATATGGTAACCAACATGGAATCAACACATCACATGTTTATTAAGTAATGCAATCCAGGTACAAATACCACAGAATCATCATACAGTAACGTAAATAGAACACCGTGTAAGAATTAAATAACGCAAAGTTCCATTCATTAATAATAAGTTGCATACATCAGCATAGGTTCGTACAATACATAAGTAATACATAAAACTACAACTAGATTACATAATGAAATCTACTACAAAAGCCCTACGGTGAAGGTGGGTGTAGGATATCCAATACGTGGGACATCTGGTCCTCGAGCTCAGTTACCCGAGCATGAAGGATCTCCACCTCCCTCATCAGTTCCTCGACAGAGGGAGTGGGTGGGGTAGGCAGAGCAGTCGGTACGGGTAGAGCTGGTAGTGCAGACGGTCCGGCTCCAGAAGTAGAGGCTGTGAGGCGGTAAGGCTTACGGATGAAGGGATCAGCAGGATACGGCACAAGCCGCTTACGGGCGGTAACCCTACGATGCCGACCAAATGCGTCAGTGAATGCTCGATCTCCGTTGATCCCCGGAATAATGGTGTCGTCAAAACGGTAGTGCTTCTTCGGCGGGGTGGAGGGTAGCTGAACAGGTGCATCATCGGGATCCTCCTCGTCGGAGTCATCGGTGGAATCCTCGCCACTAGAGTCGTATGAGGATGTGTCGTCGGATGAAGGGTCATCTAAATCATGTGGAGGTGGCTGTACGGGCGGCTGTACTGGCTCTCCTCGAGCGGCCATCATCTATCGGTATCTAAAAGGCGGGATCGGCACCAAATGTCCATCAGGAGCACGTCGACACCAATGATGATACTGATTACGAAATGGACCTTCCCCAAATTCCGCAGGAATCACAACACCACCGGGATGGTGCTGTGGCTCCTGAGGTACCGGGACAAGTGGAGCTGGAATCTCAGGGAGGTCCTGGGCTCCGTCTACAGTACCCACTGGGGCAGGCGCATGGCTGCTAGCTCTGGAGGATGAAGCACCGGGGTCACTAGTGGGTAACGGGATCGGTGTATCGGCAGCAGCAGTAGGTGAGGTGGCTGACGAGTCTGAACTGCCCAAAACGATATCAGGTGGAATATCCGACATCTGAACAAGGAAAAATAAATTTTCCATGTCAGTAAGTCATAAAGCAAGCACGTATTAGGCCAACAGTCTAAATCATGTGTAACAGTAAGTAGCATGGCAATAACGACAAGTATCATGCAATCGAAAGCAGATAATAGCATGCAGTAGTGAAATCATGTAATAGCATACGGCATATAGAAGTAAAAGTAAGCAGCAGCATGCAGTAAGTTCAGCGAAAATAAGTAAACTAGCAAGTTGTAGATTAGTCCTATTAGTGAATCCTACTCAGGTCAATCTTAGACTCACTAATGCAACCTAATTCCCTACAACCAATGCTCTGATACCAAATGTGATGCCCTGTACAAAACCATCGTGTACGAATCATCAACAACAGGATTATTACAAGGTCAAACACTATATGCGTTTTCAAAACAAGTTGCATTCATGATAAAAGGTGACGTCATAAACAACGTCAAATGTTTTACATCCAAAAGTATGCTTCTATGAACGGAAGCAAGTAATAATAGTACGTGACCCTTAGGTCGTTACAAATCATTGTTCAAAAGTATTAAAGTTATGAATGCAAGATAAACAGTTCATGCAGTGATAACTCTAGAGAAGCGGGTGTCTACAGCAAGACTAGTACACAGCGGAAGCAGCTAACCTTAAGCACCTGAGAAAAACATGATTAAAAATGTCAACACAAAGGTTGGTGAGCTATAGTTTAACTATAACAGTATGTAAGGTAGGCCATGAGATTTTAGTGCTACAAAGAGCGTTTCAAAACAGTATGCTAAAGTATATGTTTAACCGTGGGCACTTGGTAACTAACTTAACGTTTATACCCCCTGAAAGTACAATTGACAAGTGCGTATGTTTACGAAGTATTAAACACTCATTAAATACTAGCGCGACTAGCCCGAGTGGGGATGTCAAACCCTATGGATCCATATCTAAGATTCGCGTTCACCGGTTCAAAAACCAATGACTAAACGTTACCGAGCTAAAGAGAATGTTTATGCTATTGTATAACCCACACATATATAAGTTTAAGTACTCGTTCCTAGTATGTAAAACGTAAAATGCACATGTGTTCTCAGTTCCCAAAATAGTTAAAGTAAAAAGGGATGCTATAACTCACAGTGGTAAAGTAGTGGTAAAGTCGAATCGGGAAGTAAGCAAGTACGTAGGTCCGGAAAGTCCTAAACCTAAGTCAAATAGTAGTAAGTCAGTAAATCGTCTCAATAGGTTTAAATGTATGTAAATTAGGTCTTAAGGGTCATCATCATTCATCATCAAACAAAATGTGTAAAGTAAGTTTCGTTCATGAAAAGAGTTTAAAACAAAGGCTGATTTGGATCAGTCACCACGACCTCAATACCTACTGAAATAAGGTGAGACCAGTGGCCATGGCTCTGTATATGAGTCATTTAATTGTGGTAAACATTCCAGAAGCAAACTCGTCTTCGTTTGACCGTGGCGATGGTCTAAGTACGAGTAGGTCAGAATTTTCAGCACAACGTTAAAAGGACATAGTGACGATCGGAGGGCTATAAATCCTAAACCGTAAATCGAATTAAGACGAGTCCTAAATGAAAAGTTATCTAATCGAACAGAGCTATCTTAAAATCATCTTTACAGTAGCCCAGGTTGTACGGCTCAGACACAGAAACAGTAAAACAGTAGGTTTCGGTGGTTCTTTGTACTCGATGCTTATCACGGTTCTCATCCTTGATGCATATAGCTTCAAGTGTACAACTCGTTGATGTGTTTGCATCATCTTAACCAAGGTTTCACCATCATAACACAAGTGTAAGTCTAAGACATGTAGCACAACTCACTTAAGTCTTGCAAGTGTTTTGATGAACCAAAGTTACATCAAAGTCTTACATTTAACACATACATGAAATATAAAAGTAATATTGAATTACAAACTTGAAAGTAAACTAACTAATCAAGATCTTAAGATGTAGAACATAGTTCTTAGTTAGATCTTGAAGATCCAAGACCTAAAGGTCTAGATCTAAAGTTATTAAGTTAAATCTAACACAAGTGTATGAAGTTATAACTAAAGAGTTACACTTCCATGTTCTTGAACTTTCAAGTTAACTTTTGTTCAAGAAAAATGAGATCAAAGTTAACTAGTAACATTTGACCAACAACAACCATAATCACAAATTAAAGATGCTAGGAAATGAAGAAATAAACTAATTTTAACAAGTAACAAGTCATGGTTGTTCATACTTTAAAGATTCAAACCAAGGCTTGATCTTTAAGAATGTAAACTTTAAGTTTACAAACATGAATCACAAGTATGAGTTTAACAACACATGAACTTTCAATCTTTTAACAATAAAGGTAGAATCATAAACTAGTAAGTTTATGTTCTTGTATGTCTTGTAAGAACAAGTTGATATGAAGAATCAAACTAACAAGTTTGATTCTTAATAATTAGTAAGTAACAACAACAACTAATAACTACAAAGAATTAAACAACAACAAAGAACAAAAGATGATGATGATATTGTTGGTTTGCTACGGTTTTGCAAGGAAAAGAAGGGAAGAAAAAAAAGCTTCAAGTTACTTACAAGTAAGAGAGCAAAATGAGAGAAATATGAGAGAAAGTTGAGAGGTATTTTGTGTATGTGTAAAATGAAATGGAATAAGTGAATGGAGTAATAACAAAAAATGAAACAAAAAGACCCTCTAAAGGCCTCATGGACGACGGTCACTAATCCAAAGAGGGGGGAGAGAGTTGTCTACTAGTTCCATGCATGTAAGGCTTAAAAAAAGTGGTTATTAGTGGTATTTTCATGGGAAAGAGTTGTAACTAGATTCCTTAAGTGTTTAATCCATTTAGTTAAGTTTGAAAGTAATACTTGCATGTGTGTTGGGCTAGTTAATCCATTTAGTTAAGTAGAGTGGGCTAACAAGTCCATTAAAGAAGTAGGGTGGGCTCTCTAGTCCACTAATCACTAATAAAAGCCCAAGTTCCATTAGTTAACAAATTAATCCAATTAAAGCCCAAGTAATTAACTAGTATCCATAGTTAATTAAAAATGATTAATAAAACTTAATCATGAATGTAAATAATATCTGAAAATATTATTCGTATAATGTACGTGTGTCACAAAGACGTTTCGGGCATTCAAAGTTAATCGCGGTAACAAGTAAATGTATAACAATACATTCATTTAAACACAAGTATTAATAATAATAACTATTAATAAATAAACCTTGGAAATTCCAGGGTCGTTACATCGCGCGTTGATAGTTGGTTCATGTCCCGATTCCGGATTTTCGAACGTCATTTCGTACGATTTAATATCTTGTACTTTGCGTTTCGCGGCTCGTACTCTTGTAACTTTTAAACGTTTCTTATCAATAAATTGAACCACTTAGATTGTATTTTGTACTTTTGAGCTTCTTGGTCGTTTGCGTCTTCAATTCGTCGAATCTGTCTTTTGTCTTCACCTTTTATTATTTAAACGAATATCACTTGTAAATAGAACAATTTCAACTAAAAGCTTCTCTTTCTTGAAGGATAATGCTATGAAATATATGTTCTTTTTTAGCATTATCAAATATTCCCACACTTGAGCGTTGCTTGTCCTCAAGCAATGTAGAATTTGAATATAACTTTACAATGATCACTTCTTTATTCTTCACACTTTGTACATCAGTGATTTTAATACAGCGGTATGAACAATGATAGTAACGTTGTAGTATACAGTCCCACATGACTATAAAAATTTAGATCCTTTAGGAAATTGGATCTTTATGAAAACATTTGATCTTTTGAAAATTCAATCTAGCTTTTACCCTAGATAAGTTTTCCGGAATAACCCTTCACCGGTGTTTGCAAATTATTTTTGTGGGTTTTGTGGGTTTTAGATTTGAAAATTTTAGCTCAAAACTTATGGTTTTGTGTCACCCACTTGCTAACCTTGTATTGGGAAAGCAACACATCTAGTTTACTTGCTCCGTATATTACCTTTCGGTAAACTACCGTCCGCTTGTAAAGGAAAGCATTGAACAAGCAACTGTTAAGGCAATGTCCCGTGACATGCTTTTGATTATGGTCTATATCGTGTCGGATGCAATTACTATCCTTTGTAGGAGCAATAGTAAAGATCACCCTATGGTTTTTCGGTCAGGCACAAGGTCCTGTCTTCGACTATGCTATACAACCACTGTTCTTACGGATGACACCCGATTTGGTTCAGGTGACCTAATGAATTCCAGGTAAATTCCTAGGATTTTACGTTCAATGGTAATGAACACATTGAAAATGGGTTTTCAGAAAACAAATCGGTTTGTAATTTGATCAAAATATTTTCTCGTTCAAGCTCGAGTTTAGATATCATCGAATTCCATGAGTTTGTAATTCTCAATCTTTAAGGTCAATCTCAAGGATTGAGTAATATCAGGCTTAAAAGCTGATTTTTGATCTTTAAGGAGATTATCCTTTCTGGGGATCTGATTCATTAGTCTTATAAGCTAATTTGCACGGTGCCCCCATTGTACGAGACAGATCCTCTCATGGTTAGGATAAGTCTGACCACTTGGCGACCCTGTTTGATGCTGAGGTCTGTGGATTTCCAGCTGATTTTCGAGAAAACTTTTCAAGGTTTTTTGTAGACTCTACAACTGGTCTAGACGACAACTTCCTGACCTAAATCAAGAAGCGCGTGTCTTTTTCTCGGAAGACTGTACTTCCTTTTAAATTCCATTTATATTACAATAAACTGGGTAAAACTGATTAATATCGTCCAAAACAAAAGTATCTTCAATTATTTGTACAAAAATATGTGATATATGTTCTAAATAACTTGGTAAATTTTTCCCACACTTGGATTTTATTTTTCTTTCTTTGCCTTTTTATTCTCCTCTATTCCATTTTAAATGAATTCAAGCATTTTGGGTTGTTTCTCAATTTATCTCCTTTCCGAGGTAACGATAATTACAGTGTTAACACCTAGTTTTATCGTTCATAAATATGTATAAACATGATTTTGAATTCATTTATTTGAAAAAAAAATGTTAAAAATTTTTACTAGAATTGGGTAGTCAGTATATAAGACTAGGGCTGTTCTTTATTATCAGAGAGCACTAGATTCTAATACAACTACTGCGTTACTAGTATTTTTAATGGTAACCAAGTGTTTAAATTAAAATTTTAAAAATCCAAAAGAATTTAACCTCTTCCCACACTTAAGATCTTGCAATGCCCTCATTTGCAAGAAATCAGTAACAATTTAAATTTTTGAGGGTGATTAGCGTAGAAAGATGATTAAATTTTACCAAAGTTTTCAAACATATTGTTGTTTGTGTTGAATGATAAATGGTGCACATCATTTTTTTCATTCCGTCTATTGTTACATCACACTTGTTTTTCGTTTTGTCGTCAAAATTAATAGCTTTTGCTGAACTTAATGTCAGTCTTTGAAAATGCGCTGTTTTACCCTGTAGTGTACATGATATAAAATACATACAATACAAATATAAACATGCATGGTAATTTGAAATGGGACTTAATATCCCACTTTCAAATTACAAAAATGAAATATTAGTACAAAATAATAAAAATATTAAACATTAAATTAAAGTATCAAAATGTTAAATGTTTAATATAAATAGATAAAAATAATAAAAGAGAAGACATCACCAATGGAACACTATTGATTTGGATAGGGGTTCCAGTTCATATCATCGTTTGGGTTCCATGGTTGGTGATAGGTGTTCTGGTATGCTTGATTGGGGTCGTACAGGTCATAGGGTGGTCGCATGTCGGGCTGATGCGGTGGATAGTAAGCAGGTAGAGTCGAGATGTAGTTATTTGGTACCTGATATGATAGCTGGCTCATGATTTGGTGCTGATGAACTTGTCAGCTATCGTGTTGGTGTCGCCTAGAAGTCTCATACTCATTCGCGGCTTGCCACTGCTCATACCGACGATGCATATCCTCATTAGTCATTTCTACCTCATCTATACGCTGGAAAACGTCAGTAGCACTATCCCTAATGTCATCCGCTTCCTCCATCTCCTCATCCGAACCCCTCTCTACCTGTGGATGGCGGCCCTGATATTGTACTTCCTGATTGCGTCTCCTAGTCAATACCTTTGCACCTTGATAGACTAGCAAACCTAAAGTCTCGTCCTGTTCCCTACATACCATCATCGGACCCCCTTGATCCCTATCTACACCTAAATACTCTCCAATGAGAGTAACAAAAATACCTCCTCCTATTATTCCCCCTTCCTGTATACCTTCCACCATTTTGGACAGATAAAAACCAACAGAGTAGGGGATATTAACAAAGCTTCTAGTGTTTCGAATGCACTTAAGGTAAAATAAATTGTGTAAGGTCATTTTCTCCTTGTTGTTACCTCTTTGTGTAATCGAGTTTGCTAAGAACCTATGTATTATACGAAGCTTGGCTTTATTAATATCTAAATAGGAGTGTCTTCCTCCCAGCGTAAACACATTAAAATTTGACATACGCCTCCAGATGGCGTTAGCATCAAAATTTCTATCTACCCGCTCACCATGATAAATCAAATTTGTACAATCAGGTGATAGTAATTCAGCGAGAGTGTAAATCTGTAAAGTCCTGGCCATGTCTAGCATGGACATCCTGTACATCGTACGGCCAAGTAAAAATCTAAGAAAACTTTTATCATCTAACATATCTACATCTTTATTAAAAGCTATAGTACTCATTAGCTCAACACACCACTCCTTATATACAGGCCTACGAGTGGTAAATAAATGTTCCCAATCAGTAAAAGAAGAGCTGCCATACCTTTGGATTAGATGCTGCCTAACTGGGTTAGCTAGGTGGACCCTTTCCAAAGGCTCCCAATCTATTACCCTTGGTACTTCTACATTTTTGGTCCAAAGCTTAAATTTGTTACTTTTGTACGTCGGGTAATCTCTCCAACTTTTATCAATCCTTAAATTGGGATGCAACTGTTCTTCATGAATTGTTGGGTGTTCTATTATATGGTGAACGAGAAATACTACATAGGCAATAAAAAATTGTGGGTGTGGTTCATAGTATGGTACGTGTTGATCATAATGTTGTTGTTGTTGTTCCTGTTGTTGCTCTGGTTCGTGATATTGCATCTCCGGCTGTGGTTCCGGATCAGGTTGCCTAGACGATGATGCACCGTCCGTATCTGTATTTCTCTGCAAAACACATTAAACACAAAATTTGTGCATCCAAATATGCATTAGTGTTAGCAAAATAACAAATTAAAACAATTACAATAACATGTTTAATCCATATTAAACTTATACTCATTTTCATATTTTTATCAATTTTACAATTTTTCAAATAAGCATATATGAAAATGTATACAACGTTCATAAGCATTCAACTCAAATAACATGTCAAAATAATCATTACTAGCAATTAAACAAGTTTCAAATGGAATTTATATCAAATTAATCAAGTTCATGAATTTTAGACTTAAAAAGTCCACTTTAATTCTCAAAAATCATGTTTAGGATCAATGTTTGGATCATTTAGCTACCTAAACATGTTACATTACTTAATTTAGCAATAATTCATGACAAAAATCGGCCATAACCTGTTTATATCAAAAAGCCCCAAATTGCTCAAGAACACAAACCCTAGATTTCTAAAAATTTTGAAGTTTTTGGCTTCAAATCATGTTAAATAGCATCAATCTAGGTTATACATGCATAATACACTAACAATTTAACTCTAATTACACTAGAAATTAACAAAATCATATTAGGTAAAAATTAGCTCAAGAACACTAAAATTTGAATTTAAAGAGTTTTAGGGGTGAAATTTTTACCTTCCTGCTTCCCCATCTGAGAAAAGACATGTTTATAGCTGATTGTAGAACGAAATTTGGTTGAATTTGGTGAAAAAATGAAGATTTTAGAGAGTGTTTTGAGAGTATTTGCGTATGTTTGTGTGTGTGTTGTGTAGAACAGAACCAGTCGACTGGAACTTTTAATTCTGTCCAGATTTTACTTGCCATGCGATCGCATGGCTTTACAGTGTAAACCCCATGCGATCGCATGGGGTCTGGTATTTTTTTTTTTTTTTAAATCTTTAACTTATAAAACAAATAATTAAATTAATTTTAAAAATTTGTTTCTTTTAAGAATGAGGGTGTTTCGGATCGTTGTCCTAGTTCGTCTCTCGACAAAATTTTAAAATTTGTCACTTTAAAGCGTTGTTATAAAAGCAAAGATTTTTGGGTTTTTAAATGTTTTTGGCATACTTTAAATCAAATAAGATTAAAAATAATTATAACAAAATTTCTCGTCCCTCCCTTGGATAAAGCTATTTCGGTTCAACGACCTAGTCTTCAACGAATTTTAGAAATCATATTTTTAACTTAATGAAATAAAGTAAATTTTTTTTTTAAATTCACACCAAACTTAAATTTAAAATGCATAATAAAATTTCATACAAATATCATTAATATTTAAATATATTAGTTTTACAAATTTATATTAAAAATATTAGTTTTTTAAAATATTTAAAAACTTAAATATATTGGTTTTAAAAATTTACAATAATAATATAATATTAATTTAAAAACAAGGGAAAAATTAAAATTAAAAATCTTTTTGGTCTTTTATCCCACTTTAATCAATCAAATATTAACAAAAATATACGTCCCTATTTTTGGGTAAAGTAATTTCGGCTATATTACCTAGTTTTACTCCTAACAAATTTCTGAAATATTTTGAATTGATTGATTAAAGATATTTATACCTTAAGAATAAACGGTAAATTTCGTAGTGATGTAATAAATTTTTGTATGATATCAATAATTTCGGTTTCGCATACCTAATTTTATTGAATATTAATTTAATACTTTATAGCGAACGATTCAGCGTTTATTATCAAAAGGTTAAAAGCAATAAATAAAAATAAAAATAAAACTGTACATACTTACCTATGAGAAAGAATTCTCAGAGACCTGCTTTAGCTGACTCATAGGAGAGTCGTGTGATTTGGTTTTCCATAGCTACGTAAGCGTAACCTCGATTCTTCAATAACTTTTCTTCTAAACATATGAACGGTCCTTCTCTGCATAGAGTAACAAATTCGGTATTTGAATATGTTTGATTGTTTGTGAAGGTTTTCATATGCCCGAGAGACATATTTAATTAATGTGGCTAATATGTTATGATCCAAGTCGGGTCATACCCAATAACAAGCTTACCGACACCTTAATCGTATTTGATCTTAATGAATGGATCATTAAATCAATACGCGACACTTGGATTTTTGAAAATCGGTTTTCTAAAATATTATTACTTGAGATAAATTATTTGGATAATTTGTAAATTAAGGACTTAATTGTTTATAAGGATAAACAATACATTGTGTTATATTTTATAAAAGGTTTATAAAATAAATATGTATGTAACTTAACAAGTCATGTTTTTTTTATACAAGTTTTATAAAAATAAAAGGGTTATTTTATATAAAACCCATGTGAAGTGGAATGCAGATTTTGGGACTCCAAGACAAGCATCCCATGCTTGTTTTGTTACTTTTAACATAACACAAGTATTAAGGTACATGGGTATCAAGTCCTTGACTCAAGAGAGAATACATAATACATCCATACATGCAAAAACACTCTCTTTTTCAAACTTGCTGCATTCTGGCCGAATTTTGGAGCTAGAATAGAGAGTCCTTGAGCTTGTTTGGAAGCTTATCTTCAAGTGTCAATAAATCCTAACCATAGTATTAGGTGTTGGGTAAAAGTTTGAGGTATTATCTCTTGAGGTTTCATAGTTTTGAGGCTCCATTCACCATCATCTTTCTAGTTGCTGCTGATCAGAATTTTAGGTGCAAATAAAAGGGTTTTAAGCTTGGTTAATTAGCTAGTTAAGTGTCTAAATCTTAACTAACTTAAAGGGTGGTGTTGGTTCATCAAAGGATTAGGGTATTTCACAATTGAGGGTTCATTTTAAAGCTCCATTCTTTAACATCTTCATCATCACTTACAAGCTTGGAGTAGGTATAAACTCTTTACTTGCTTGTAGTTTGTAAGAATACTTCATAACTTGATCCTAATTGGGATTTAACTTTAATTGGTTAAAGATTAACAAGTTTAAATGGTAATAACAACATGCTTCCGCTTTAATTTGATTCTTAAAAGGTTTTATGTATCATGAAACTTGTTAAATCCCAACAATGGTATCTAGAGCCGAAGTTGTTGAAATATGCTTCGAGATGTTTTTTTAAACCAGCTAGATTTTTGCATTTTATGAACATGCATGATAGTAGAATGCAAAAATTTTCGGTTTTGGGTGGGTGTATGTTTTGGCCGAATTTGGGAGACCCAAAAGTGGGTTTGGGTTCTTCCATTTTGGTCATATTTTGGTTGTATGTAAATGTTCATAATCTAAGCCTTGACCTTGTGTTTGGTTGCATGCTTATTTGGTTGATTAATTATTCATTTGGTATGTAATATTAATTATTCTTTTGGCATGTAATTTATTCATTCATTTGTTATGTAATTTATTTTATATTTGGTATGTAAAATAGATTAGGTTGTATTTCATTTTCTAGAGAAAAATGTATTAGGATATATTTTTTGTAAAGAGAATGAAGATGCACAAGATGGACCAAAGGAAGAACACATGCATTTGGATGCAAGATTAAGTGGGAGATTTGAAATCTCCTACTTTATGTTATAACCCTTACCGGTGGCATTTGTTTTCGGCTAAACAAATGTCTACCAAATTGGCTTGATTGTGAACATATTTGTTTTGCATGCATGGTTGTTTTTTGTATGATTGTGAATTGCATGTTTGTGTGCTACAAGTTAATCACACAAGTAAAACAACAAGCAAAATGGCAATTTAATTGGTTAAATTAAACATTATTAACAACATGCAAAACGACAATTTAAATGGTTAAATTGAAATGGCAAAAGGACATTAATAAACGGTTAATAAGAATACATAATAAATGGTCATTAAAACACATATAAAATGGTTTATATCAAATCATGTAATTGGCTTAATTACAAGACATGAAAATGGATTTTCATACAAACCATACACTAAATGCATGTTGGTGTATGGTGTAAAAGTTTTCTCAAACTAGAATTAATGAAAACTTAAAATCCCTTATTAACAAGGCAAACAAGTTAAACGCCATCCTTTTGTGTGACACTTAAAAATATTAGGGAACTCATAATGGGATAAAGGTCACCTAACCGTTATGAGCAAACTAATATGATTAAGGTAAATTTGGCACACTTGTGGGATAAAGGTCACCTAACCACTTGTATGTTAGATTTACACGTTTACACAAGTAGGATGACTTGATTTGGGAATCATGAACTTAGGGTCACCGAAGCATGAGGAACAAATAGGCGTTGATGGGATAAATATGCCATGCAAAAGGATTGCATGATTCCATAACTTAGAAGTTGCAAAAGGATTGCAATTGTCATACAATGACTACCTAGCTAAATCAAATGACGGATAAAGGTCACCTAACCGAAATTTGGTTTACCGTTGGTTTCTAAAATTTAATAAATATCAATTGGATTTAAAGGGTATTGATTGTTAAATTAAAATTGATACTTAAACAACTTTGTTAAATTTTGTAGATGGCTGCTAATAACAATAACATTCCAAACGCACCAATCAACTTTAACAACCTATCGTTGAGGTCAATCCTCGAAAAAGAAAAACTCAACCATACGAACTTCATGGATTGGTTCCGCAATCTAAGAATTGTCCTCAAACTTGAGGATAGGGCGTATGTGTTGGAAGACCCCATTCCCGATCAACCGGACGAGGATGATACGGAAGGCATGGCCTATTGGGAGAAATATTGCACCGATTCGTTGCAAGTTTCTTGCCTCATGCTTGGGACTATGATACCCGAACTCCAAAAGGACTTCGAGCATCATAGTGCATATGACATGATCACACAGTTGAAGGAGATGTTCCTTCAACAAGCTCGTGTCGAGCGCTTTGAAACGGTCCGAGCGCTTCATGCATGTCGGATGGATGACTCCCAATCCGTTTCATCTTATGTCCTTAAGATGAAAAGCCTTATTGATCGAGCAAACCGTCTAAATTGCAACGTGTCTAATGAATTAGCCACGGACCTTATTCTCAACTCATTGTCAAAAAGGTTTGACACATTTATAATGAATTACAACATGAATGGTTGGGATAAAAGCATTGGCGAATTACATGCCATGCTTAAGACGGCATAAGCGAGCATGGGTAAAAGGGCTTCACCCATGTATATGATCAATGAAGGCGGGTCCAAAAATAATAACACTTCTAAGCCAAAGGCGGCTAAGAGGAAAGGACCCACCTACCAAGGCAAGGGCAAGGGAAAGGGGAAGATGGTTACCCCAACTAATAACAACAAGAAGCAAAAGGTTGCCGGAAAGGCTAACCCCAAGGAAGATCCGTGCTTTGGTTGCGGTGAAATGGGTCACTGGAAACGCAATTGCCCGGTCTACCTAAAAGAGTTGAAAGAAAAGAGGGATGCAGGGCAAACCTCAGGTAATGTATATATGGTATACATTGAGCTTAGTATTACTTCTTCTAATACATGGGTATTAGACACAGGATGTGGAACTCATATTTGCAATTCTTTGCAGGGGTTCAAAAGAAGTGATCAAGAAGCGGGAACAACAAGTCTCTTCATGGGAAATGGAGCAAGGGTGCAAGTGAAAGCTCAAGGAGACTTTGTTTTGAAGCTACCAAGTGGTTTGGAGCTTATTTTGAAAAATGTTTTGTATGCACCCGATTTATCTCGAAACATTATTTCTGTATCCCGTTTGAAACAATATGGTTTTAATCTTAATTTCATTAATGATGATATCCATGTTTCTTTAGATAATGTGTTCTATTTTAAGGCTTCACCTTCGAATGGTATTTATGAATTGGTTCATGATGACACATCATACAATAGCTCAATGTTCCATGCAAACACCAAGAAACTCAAAAGAGATTTGAGTAATTCCTACTTATGGCATTGTCGCCTTGGTCACATAAACAAGAATCGAATGCATACACTTCAAAAGAATGGCCTTTTGAAATCAAATGAACTAGACTCATTTGATGTATGTGAATCTTGTTTACAAGGCAAAATGACTAAAGCACCTTTCAAAGGGACCTATGAAAGGGCTAAGGACTTATTGGGATTAATACATTCAGATGTATGTGGACCCTTTAAGCCCATAACTAGGAACGGTGAAAGATACTTCGTTACTTTCATTGATGACTTCAGTCGTTTCGGATATGTCTACTTATTAAGACACAAAGACGAAACTTTTGAAGCATTCAAGGAATATCAAAACGAAGTACAAAATCAACTCAATAAGACAATCAAGGTACTTCGTACCGATAGAGGAGGTGAATACCTAAGCGATGCTTTCCAAGATCATCTTAAAAGTTATGGGATTATCTCGCAACTTACTGCTCCTGGAACACCCCAACTTAATGGAGTTTCCGAAAGGAGGAACCGAACCCTAATGGATATGGTTCGATCTATGATGGCTAGAACCTCATTACCTCTATCATTTTGGGGTTATTGTCTATGCTCCGCGGCTCGTATTTTAAATATGGCCCCAACCAAGAAAGTGGAACGAACTCCTCATGAGATGTGGTTTGGAAAACCTCCATATCTATCATACTTAAAGGTATGGGGATGTCAAGCTTATCCTAAGCGTTACGTCCCTAATAAGTTGAATGCTCGATCCACGAAGTGTATCTTCATAGGATATCCCAAGGATGATATGGGATATTATTTCTATGATCCTTCCGAGCAGAATGTATTTGTTGCTCGGAAGGCGGAATTCCTTGAAACTAAGTTCCTAATGGAAGGTAATAGTGAAAGGAAGATAGATCTTGAAGAGGTTCAAGATCAAGTAGATGATACACAATTGGTTGACACTAGCACTCAACATGAAAATGTTGAGAATGATCAAATGGATGATCAAAGTATACAAGACGTTCGCAAATCTGGTAGGATTAGTAATCCTCCTGAGAGATATGGGTTTCTCATGGATGATTGCTATGTGGTTGATTTGGATGAACCAACTAACTACCAAGATGCTTTATCAAGGATTGATAAAGATAAATGGCAGGAAGCCATGAACGCTGAGATGCAATCCATGTATGACAACCAAGTTTGGGAACTAGTTGTACAACCTGCTAGCTCCAAGTTAGTTGATTGTAAATGGATTTTCAAGATGAAAACCGACATGCATGGAAACTTAAATACATATAAAGCCAGACTTGTAGCAAAAGGTTTCACTCAAACTCAAGGGGTTGACTATGATGAAACCTTTTCGCCTGTGGCAATGCTAAAGTCTATTAGGATATTATTTTCCATTGCTGCTCATTATGATTATGAAATTTGGCAAATGGATGTCAAAACCGCTTTCCTAAATGGATATCTTGAGGAAGATGTCTATATGGTTCAGCCTGAGGGTTTTGTCGATCCGAAACATCCTAACAAAGTATGTAAGTTAAAGAAATCAATCTACGGATTGAAACAAGCATCTAGAATGTGGAATCATCGTTTTAATGAGGAAGCCAAGAAATTTGGCTTCATTAAAAATGGTGATGAAGCTTGTGTATACAAGAAAGCTAGTGGGAGCACTATCATGTTCCTTGTATTATATGTGGATGATATATTGTTATTTGGAAACGATATTCCGACAATGCAAGGTGTTAAGACTTGGCTGAAAAGTTGCTTCTCCATTAAGGATCTTGAAGAAGCACAATACATTTTGGGGATTAGGATCTACAGGGATAGATCCAAGAAATTGATAGGTTTGAATCAAAGTGCATACATTGAAAAGATCTTGAAAAGGTTCAAGATGGAGAACTCTAAGAAAGGTTTGGTACCTATTCAAAGAGGAACGCTCCTTAGTTCATCTCAGTGTCCCACCACAAAAGATGAACAGGAAAGAATGAAGAAAGTCCCATATGCGTCTGCTATTGGGTCAATCATGTATGCAATGATATGCACTAGAACGGATGTGTCATGCGCTCTTAGCCTGACAAGTAGATACCAGAATAACCCAGGAAACAGTCATTGGATTGCTGTTAAAAGTATATTGAAATACCTTAGGAGGACTAAGGATATGTTTCTAATATATGGGTCTGGTGAGGAGGAGCTCACTGTGAAAGGTTACGTGGACGCGAGTTTCCAAACTGATCGTGATGATTCTCGATCACAATCCGGTTATGTCTTCACATTAAATGGAGGTGCGGTCTCTTGGAAGAGTTCAAAACAGGATGTTGTTGCATTATCCACTACAGAGTCGGAGTACATTGCCGCCTCATTGGCAGCTCAGGAAGCTGCATGGATGAAGAAATTCATCGACGACTTAGGAGTAGTCCCTTCCATTCAGGACCCTCTTGAGATCTTTTGTGACAACGAGGGTGCGATTGCTCAAATCAAGGAACCTCGTGCTCACCAAAAGACCCGTCACATTGAGCGGAGATTTAACTACATAAGGGATGAAGTTGAAAAGGGAAAGATATGTATTCGCAAAGTTCACACAGATCTTAATATAGCAGATCCTCTCACGAAGCTCTTACATGGAGCAAAACATGCAGGACATGTTTGTGCATTAGGGCTTCGATATTCTAGTGATTGGTCATGATCTGTTTTAAGTATTGTAACCGAACGAAATTTTTTCAAACTCATTAATATAATTATGGTGTTAATTTATTAATCATGAGTCAGGTTCCTATTTTGCATATTTTATCCATGAATAAGCTATTATTCTAAATTCCGTAGTCGATCACATTTGTGGGAGCAAGTGTGAGGATTAGACTATTATGAACTTGGATTGGTATACATTCATGGAATGAATGTGGGGCAAGGTTGCAACCAAGGTTCATAGATATTTGTGGGATACAAATATTGGAAGACCCGCCCTCAAGATTTACTGAATGGAGCCTTTGTGGTTGATCATGTGTAATCTTGAGTAAAGGTGAATATCATTGTATCCTCTGACCTGAGATACATATTGGGTTCGGATATTTATCGAGTATTGTGCCTTGATTCTTTCCTTCGCTATTCTGAAATATGGTAGTTCATAAGGAAGAGCTCAGGTATAATGCAAGGTATATATTTAGGACGTATGTAGTCAAGATGGAATTTGCCCCTCTTATTCGTTGAGAGTCAGATGTCTAAGGCCTGATAAAGTTAAATCTAAAAGAGAGTGATCACTCTGTATCTCTTGGATTTAACATGACATCTAGGACGAAAGGATGTGATGAAAGATTCACCTATTCATATTCGATATGGGAACTCGAAAGGGATGATGTTATTGAATGGCACAAAGTCATAACATATTGGGGGTGATGGACGGTCGTTAGGTGGTATCCATCACTTGCATTAATTTCTTATGTTTATCGTGCAAGTGGGAGATTGAAGGTTTTCATATGCCCGAGAGACATATTTAATTAATGTGGCTAATATGTTATGATCCAAGTCGGGTCATACCCAATAACAAGCTTACCGACGCCTTAATCGTATTTGATCTTAATGAATGGATCATTAAATCAATACGCGACACTTGGATTTTTGAAAATCGGTTTTCTAAAATATTATTACTTGAGATAAATTATTTGGATAATTTGTAAATTAAGGACTTAATTGTTTATAAGGATAAACAATACATTGTGTTATATTTTATAAAAGGTTTATAAAATAAATATGTATGTAACTTAACAAGTCATGTTTTTTTTTATACAAGTTTTATAAAAATAAAAGGGTTATTTTATATAAAACCCATGTGAAGTGGAATGCAGATTTTGGGACTCCAAGACAAGAATTCCATGCTTGTTTTGTTACTTTTAACATAACACAAGTATTAAGGTACATGGGTATCAAGTCCTTGACTCAAGAGAGAATACATAATACATCCATACATGCAAAAACACTCTCTTTTTCAAACTTGCTGCATTCTGGCCGAATTTTGGAGCTAGAATAGAGAGTCCTTGAGCTTGTTTGGAAGCTTATCTTCAAGTGTCAATAAATCCTAACCATAGTATTAGGTGTTGGGTAAAAGTTTGGGGTATTATCTCTTGAGGTTTCATAGTTTTGAGGCTCCATTCACCATCATCTTTCTAGTTGCTGCTGATCAGAATTTTGGGTGCAAATAAAAGGGTTTTAAGCTTGGTTAATTAGCTAGTTAAGTGTCTAAATCTTAACTAACTTAAAGGGTGGTGTTGGTTCATCAAAGGATTAGGGTATTGCACACTTGAGGGTTCATTTTAAAGCTCCATTCTTCAACATCTTCATCATCACTTACAAGCTTGGAGTAGGTATAAACTCTTTACTTGCTTGTAGTTTGTAAGCATACTTCATAACTTGATCCTAATTGGGATTTAACTTTAATTGGTTAAAGATTAACAAGTTTAAATGGTAATAACAACATGCTTTCGCTTTAATTTGATTCTTAAAAGGTTTTATGTATCATGAAACTTGTTAAATCCCAACAGTTTGAACATTTACCTTCATGTAACCATTTTCCGCATTTATGACATATTTCAAGGTGTCGTGCTCTTCTTTTTGTTGCGGATTTTGATTTTCCTTTACCAAAATGTGTTGTATGATGATTCTTCCTGAGTTCTCTCCTTACTTCATCCATTTTGCCTCCTATGAATGATACCAGCTCACTCAGGAAGATGTTGTTATTACGTTTAATAATCATAGCATATTGTAGTAGACCATGGTTCAGATCAAAGGAATTCTTCATCTCATAAAACCTAAAAAAAATAAAAATTCAGAATGGGGGGAGAAGACTAGTTCTTTAGGGTCTGCTAGGGAAAGACCATTCGAATTCCATTTTCAAAAACTACACGAAAACAGAAAATCTAACTCTAATAGAAATATATATTACCCTTAAAAGATTAGAATCTTCCCACACTTAGTTAGCTGTGGTGTCGAAATTGTGATTAACTTCATTGTCAACTTCCATCGGATCATGTATGTAATGTTTAACTCTGTGACCATTGACTTTAAATTCAATCATATTTGAATTTATCAACTCTATTGTTCCATATGGGAAAACTCTTTTGACTATGAATGGTCCAGACCATCAAGATTTCAATTTTCCAGGAAATAACTTGAATCGTGAACTGAAAAGAAGGACTCTGTCTCCTTCCTTAAATTCTTTTGAACTTCTGATTCTTTTATCATGCCATTTCTTCGTTCTTTCTTTATAGATTAACGAATTTTCATATGCTTCATGTCTTAACTCTTCTAATTCGTTTAATTGACTTAATCGTAGACGTCCGGCTTCATGCAAATCAAGATTACATGTCTTCAAAGCCCAAAATATTTTGTGCTCAATTTCTACTGGAAGGTGACATGCTTTTCCGTAAACGAGTCTAAAAGGTGTGGTACCAATTGGAGTTTTGTAGGCTGTTCGAAAATCCCAGAGTGCATCCTCCAATTTCATGGACCATTCCATCGGATTTGATCCTACAGTTTTCTCTAGAATACGTTTTAATGCTCGGTTGGTATTTTCAACTTATCCACTTGTTTGTGGATGATAAGCAGTTGAGATTTTATGAGTTACTCCATATCTTTTGAGAATTTTCTCAAGTTGATTATTACAAAAATGAGTACCCCGATCACTTATTAAAGCTTTCGGTGTTCCAAACCTTGCAAAAAGATGTTTTAAAAAATTGACTACAACTCGTGCATCGTTATTTGGGAGAGCTTGCGCTTCCGCCCATTTAGATACATAATCAATGGCAACGAGAATGTAAAGATTATTATGAGATTTTAGAAATGGACTGATAGTGCTCCAAATGAACATATATTTTGTAGCAATATCCTCCCAATATGTAAATTATTTAGTTGTAATTGTCCTATTTTAAGTTGTAGTCGTTTATATTAAATAAGTGCGAAGACAAAAGGCGAAAACGATGATTTGAAGACGCAAACGTCCGAAAAGCTCAAATGTACAAGATACAATCCAAGTGGTTCAATTTATTGATAAGAAACGTCTAAAAATGACAAAAGTACAAGTTGCGGAACACAAAGTACAAGATATTAAATTATACGAAAGGACGTTCGAAACTTCAGAACCAGGACATGAGTCAACTCTCAATGCGCGACGCAATGGTGCAAAAATTACAAGTCAACTATGCACATAAATAAAATATAATATTTAAATAATTCTTAAAATTATTTATATATTATATTATTATTTAATTACGTCGACAAGCTAAGATCCAAAAAATTGTGAGCTGGAAAATCAAACTCCACTATTCGCGGAGTTTGAAGGCTTAAAACTCCACGACTCGCGGAGTTTGAAATTTCAGAAATGCCTATAAAAGGCCATGCATTCTGCCGAGTTTAATATATAAAAAATAATAATAATAATAATACTCTGTAATAAATAAATATATATATAATATATATGTATATATATATATATATATATATATATATATATATATATATATATATATATATATATATATATAGGTTAGTTTTATATTAGATTAGTTTGGGTTATGTAAAAGTTATTTTTACGGGTTTTGAAGTCGAAATTCTGTCCGTGTAACACTACGCGATAAATACTCAATGTAAGTTATGTTCTCCTTTTTTAAATTAATGTCTCGTACTTAAGTTATTATTATGCTTATTTGAGCCAAAGTAATCATGATGTTGGACTAAATATTAAAGACGGGGTAATTGGGCTTTGTACCATAATTGGGGTTTGGACAAAAGAACGACACTTGTGAAAATTAGACTATGGGCTATTAATGGGCTTTATATTTGTTTAACTAAATGATAGTTTGTTAATTTTAATATAAAGATTTACAATTGGACGTCCCTATAAATAACCATATACACTCGATCGGACACGATGGGCGGGATATTTATATGTACGAATAATCGTTCATTTAACCGGACACGGGAATGGATTAATAGTCTATGGAATTATTAAAACAGGGGTGAAATTATGTACAAGGACACTTGGCGTAATTGTTAACAAAGTATTAAACCTTGGATTACACGCAGTCGATATCCTGGTGTAATTATTAAACAAAGTATTAAAACCTTGTTACAGTTTAAGTCCCCAATTAGTTGGAATATTTGACTTCGGATATAAGGATAATTTGACGAGGACACTCGCACTTTATATTTATGACTGATGGACTGTTATGGACAAAAACCAGACGGGCATATTAAATAATCCAGGACAAAGAATAATTAACCCATGGGAATAAACTAAAAATCAACACGTCAAACATCATGATTACGAAAATTTAAATAAGCATAATATATTTTATTTCATATTTCCTCGTACTTTTATTTATTGTCATTTTAATTATTGTTATTTATTTTATATTGTTAGTTAAATATCGTCATTTACTTTACGCTTCGTTTAAAATATAAAATCGACAAACCGGTCATTAAACGGTAAAACCCCCTTTTATATATTATTAATATAATATATTTTGTACGAATATAATTGTTTAAAATATAGTGTGCAATAAGCCCGTTCCCTGTGAAACGAACCGGACTTACTAAAAACTATACTACTCTACGATTAGGTACACTGCCTATAGTGTTGTAGCAAGGTTTAGGTATATCCCATTTGTAAATAAATAATTAAAACTTGTGTAATTTGTAACGTATTTCGTAGTAAAATATAGTACTATCAAGTACCCCCACGCTATGACATCAAGTTTTTGGCGCCGCTGCCGGGGAAATCGGCGAAACGCTATATTTTTAATTTATTTTTGTATAAATATATTTATATATCATTTTAGAAAAACAATATAAAATTTAAAAAAAAAAACGTCTTGCAAACTCCGCGACTTGCTGAGATTTTCTGCTACGTGGCACCGCGACTCGCGGAGCCACCCTGACAGGCGCACCCAGGAACCCTACTTCGCATTTATTACGAAATATTATTAATTATTATTATTTTAAAACCCTAATTAGGTTTAATTAATTTAATATTTAATTTTTAGTTTTAATTAAATTTGTAATAATTACTTTTAATTAGCTTTATTATATATAAAAATTAATACTTTTATAAAATAAAAATATAAAAATAATATTTTTATAAAAATTGTACTTTTTACAACTTTAAGTTTATTTTTATTTTTTTGTTTATTTTTATTTTTGTTTTTAGCATAATATTTGTATTTTTATTGTTCGTAGCTAGTTTTAAATTTAGTATTTTGCCGTAGCTTATTTTTATTTCTAGATTTTTAGGCTTTGCCGTAAAATTGCTTAAGTGCTTTTTCTTTAGATTAAGATTTAGGTGCTTTAGAATTTTACTACCCGTTTTAAATTTTAGTGCCTTTTAAGTTATTGCCGTTTTGGATATAGAATTCCTGTAAGCTTTAATACCTTTAGGCGTAACTTTTAGATTTAATTTTTAGACTTTTAAGTTTCGACGTTTTTCGACGCGCACTCTTTTTCTTTCTTATTTCTCGCCACGCTAGTTTTAGGACTTAGAAATTTTTTCTACTTCTTCTCTAATAATTCAAAACGAAAAATTATTTTAAGCGGTTAAATTGATAGACATCCAAATTTTCTGCTTCGTAGTAATAGTTGGATTTGTTAGTGGCTGAGTTGTGAGGTTCCGATTTAAAGGGTTCTGGCTCCCTGCTACATCTTTTGGCTATTCGAAACGTGGGCAAAAGCAGAAAAGTCTATTAATTTGATAACTTTAAATAATTTTTATCTTTTTATAACTAATAGGATAATTAGTGAATGCACCACATTGTAGCTAAAATTTGGCCATCGCAATAAAATGGAAAATTTTGAAAACAAGGCCTTGGTAACTCTTTATGACATCCGAAATCAATTTAATCAATACTCTCAAACGGGTGTTGATGACAATTCGTTCGGTCAATCTTGGATCACGAATGACGAAACAATAACTGGTTGTGAAATCTGTGGAGATTATCACTCAACATGGGAATGTTATTATTATGTTCCTATGGAAAATTATGCACCCATGGAACCTGAATGGAACGATTATGAGGAATACAATTCTAATTGGGATTATTTCCAAGAATATATCCAAACTCAACAACGAGAAGACGAGGAAAATTATGTGCCTGAAAATTCTTTAGATTATATGAAAATCAAACTCGAAGAACTTGATGCTCAAAATGAACAAATGAGAGAGTTTGTAAATCGGCAAGCTGAAACTCTATCAGATTACACACCTGTTGATCTGAGGAGTCGTGTGCAAGAAAATCTCATATCATCGAATTTTGATGAATTCGAGAGCTCCGAAATCACCAATTATCCCGATGATACTTTTTATTCAGCTTTAGCAATTTCACAACATATCGACACATTATCCTCAACCGACGAAATCATCGATCCATCTATGGATGAAGAAGAAGTAAGGATGACAAATTGGTACTCTTGGGAAAACGATAACATTGAAAATTTTACCCCCGAGACCAAAATGGTGGGACCGATAAGTACCGTTAATGAAGAAGAATTTGCTTCAATCCAGCCACAACCTTCCAACCCAATATTCTCAATAGACGAGTCATCTACCAAAGATGAACTACAAGCTGTAATAGATATTGACACCTCGAATTTCACTCAATTGGGTAATAGAGGTGAAAACTTTGATTCCGAGAATGAACGAAAGGAAGTGTTAGGAATTGTCCACCCTATAGAAATATGTATATCGGTGTATATCGATCCATTTGACCAAGAACCAGAAAAGAGACATATCCATTTACTAAAAGCTACACTTAAAAAAGAATTAAGTAGTGATATTCGGGTGGGTCTAAACTTTAAACTCATTGATATATTTTATACCACCCGAGATATAAATAACTGGCTCACTATTTTAATTCGTGGAACTTATTCTACCGACTTCACATGTCGTCAGCTAAGTGTGGGGAAGTCTAACCCCACTTAATGTTAAATTAGGTGTTCGGGTTAGTGCATAACTCGTTAAATAAACATGCATAATAAGTAAGGGTAAAAGACGCATTTTCAAATATTAGCAAACAGTTCAGAAAAGCAACCGTTTTTGAAGAAAAACATGTGTGATAAAACAAGAAGGAATGAACGATGAGGCGCACCATCTATCATTCGATGAGCTTTGTAATTACAAAATGGGTATTTTTTATCACTTTTCTACACTAATCACCCTCATGAATTTATAATTATAGTCTGATTTCATGCAAATGAGGGCATTGCATGATCTTAAGTGTGGGGAAGGATTATAAATTCTCTCGGGTTTACACTTGGTTTTATTTGCCAAATTTTGTGAAAATTTGAAAAATTTTAAAATAAATGAATTCAAAATCATGTTTATACATATTTATGAACGATGAAAATTAGGTGTTAATACCGAAATTATCGTTACCTCAGAAAGGACATAAATGGAGAAACACCCTAAAACGCTTGAATTCATTTAAAATGGAATAAAGGAGAATAAAAAGGCAAAGAAAGAAACTAAGTGTGGGGAGAATGTACCTAGTTATTCAATTAAAAACTATCTAGCACATGTTTCTGTAAAGTTTATTGCAGGTGCTTTTGTTTTGGACTAAATTAACTATTTTACCCGATGAAAGAAAAGAAAAGATAGATCTACACGATGAATCAATTCCATCATTAAAAGGAAGTAAAGTCTTCCGAAAAAGACACGCGCTTCTTGATTTAGGTCAAAAGGTTGTCGTCCAGACCAGCTGTAGGTTGACGAAAAATCTAGAAAAGTCATCTCTAAAATCAGCAGGAAATCCACGGACCTCAGCATCAAACAGGGTCGCCAAGTGGTCACACTTATCCTAACCATAAGAGGATCTGTCTCGTACAATAGGGAGGGCAACGTGCAAAATAGCTTGATAAGACTAATGAATCAGACCCCCAGAAAGGATAATCTCTTTAAAGATTAAAAATCAGCTTCTAAGACTGATATTACTCAATCCTTGAGATTGACCTTAAAGTTTGAGAATTCAAACTCATGGAATTCAATGATATCTAAACTCGAGCTTGAACGAGAAAATATTTTGATCAAATTATAAACCGATTTATTTTCTAAAAACCCATTTTCAATGCGTTCATTACCATTGAACGTAAAATCCTAGGAATTCACCTAGAATTCATTAGGTCACCTGAACTAAATCAGGTGTCAACCGTAAGAACGGTGGTTGCATAGCATGGTCGGAGACAGGACCTTGTGCCAGACCGAAAAATTATAGGATGATCTTTACTATTGCTCCTACGAAGGATAGTACTAGCATCCGACACGTTTATAAACCATAATCAAAAGCAAGTCACGGGACATTGCCATAACAGTTGCTTGTTCATCGCTTTCCTTTACAACCGGACGGTAGTTTACCGAAAGGTAATATACGGGACAAGTAAACTGGACGTGTTGCTTTTCTAATACAAGGTTAGCAAGTGGGTAACACAAAACCATAAGTTTTAAGCTAAAATTTTCAAATCTGAAACCCACAAAACCCAAAAAAAAAATAATTTTGCAAACACCGGTGAAGGGTTATTCCGGAAAACTTATCTAGGGTAAAAAGCTAGATTGAATTTTCAAAAGATCAAATATTTTCATAAAGATCCAATTTCCTTAAAGGTTCTAAATTTTTAATAGTCATGTGGGACTGTAAACCACACCGTTACTATCATTATTTATACCGCCGTATCAAAATCACTGATGTATAAAGTGTGAAGAATAAAGAAGTGATTCGTGTAATTTAATTTCAAGTTCTGTATTGCTTGAGGACAAGCAACGCTCAAGTGTGGGGATATTTGATAGTGCTCCAAATGAACATATATTTTGTAGCAATATCCTCCCAATATGTAAATTATTTATTTGTAATTGTCCTATTTTAAGTTGTAATCGTTTATATTAAATAAGTGCGAAGACAAAAGGCGAAAACGATGATTTGAAGACGCAAACGTCCAAAAAGCTCAAATGTACAAGATACAATCCAAGTGGTTCAATTTATTGATAAGAAACGTCTAAAAATGACAAAAGTACAAGTTGCGGAACACAAAGTACAAGATATTAAATTATACGAAAGGACGTTCGAAAATCCAGAACCGGGACATGAGTCAACTCTCAACGCGCGACGCAACGGTGCAAAAATTACAAGTCAACTATGCACATAAATAAAATATAATATTTAAATAATTCTTAAAATTATTTATATATTATATTATTATTCAATTACGTCGACAAGCTAAGATCCAAAAAATTGTGAGCTGGAAAATCAAACTCCACGACTCGCGGAGTTTGAAGGCTTAAAACTCCACGACTCGCGGAGTTTGAAATTTCAGAAATGCCTATAAAAGGCCATGCATTCTGCCGAGTTTAATATATAAAAAATAATAATAATAATAATACTCTGTAATATATATATATATATATATATATATATATATATATATATATATATATATATATATATATATATATATATATATAGGTTAGTTTTATATTAGATTAGTTTGGGTTATGTAAAAGTTATTTTTACGGGTTTTGAAGTCGAAATTCTGTCCGTGTAACACTACGTGATAAATACTCAATGTAAGTTATGTTCTCCTTTTTTAAATTAATGTCTCGTACTTAAGTTATTATTATGCTTATTTGAGCCAAAGTAATCATGATGTTGGACTAAATATTAAAGACGGGGTAATTGGGCTTTGTACCATAATTGGGGTTTGGACAAAAGAACGACACTTGTGGAAATTAGACTATGGGCTATTAATGGGCTTTATATTTGTTTAACTAAATGATAGTTTGTTAATTTTAATATAAAGATTTACAATTGGACGTCCCTATAAATAACCATATACACTCGATCGGACACGATGGGCGGGATATTTATATGTACGAATAATCGTTCATTTAACCGGACACGGGAATGGATTAATAGTCTATGGAATTATTAAAACAGGTGTGAAATTATGTACAAGGACACTTGGCGTAATTGTTAACAAAGTATTAAACCTTGGATTACACGCAGTCGATATCCTGGTGTAATTATTAAACAAAGTATTAAAACCTTGTTACAGTTTAAGTCCCCAATTAGTTGGAATATTTGACTTCGGATATAAGGATAATTTGACGAGGACACTCACACTTTATATTTATGACTGATGGACTGTTATGGACAAAAACCAGACGGGCATATTAAATAATCCAGGACAAAGAACAATTAATCCATGAGAATAAACTAAAAATCAACACGTCAAACATCATGATTACGGAAGTTTAAATAAGCATAATATATTTTATTTCATATTTCCTCATACTTTTATTTATTGTCATTTTAATTATTGTTATTTATTTTATATTGTTAGTTAAATATCGTCATTTACTTTACGCTTTGTTTAAAATATAAAATCGACATACCGGTCATTAAACGGTAAAACCCCCTTTTATATATTATTAATATAATATATTTTGTACGAATATAATTGTTTAAAATATAGTGTGCAATAAGCCCGTTCCCTGTGAAACGAACCGGACTTACTAAAAACTATACTACTCTACGATTAGGTACACTGACTATAGTGTTGTAGCAAGGTTTAGGTATATCTCATTTGTAAATAAATAATTAAAACTTGTGTAATTTGTAACGTATTTCGTAGTAAAATATAGTACTATCACGTACCCCCACGCTATGACATCATGGACCCATAAAGTCAATTCCCCAAACGTCAAATACTTCACATACTTGAATGACATTTTGTGGCATTTCATCACGTTGACTTATTTTTTCGGCCCTTTGACAAGCATCACAGGATTTACAGAGAAGGTGTGCGTCTTTGAAAATTGTAGGCCAATAGAATCCAGCGTCGTAGACTTTTCTTACTGTGAGTTGAGGCCCATAATGCCCTCCTGTTGGTCCTGTGTGACAATGGTTTAAGATTTGACTAGCTTCATCTCCGAATACGCATCGGCGTATTATTCCATCGGGACAACTTTTGAATAAATGTGGATCTTCCCAGAAATAGTGTTTTATATCACTAAAGAATTTCTTTCGTTTTTGGTACGACAACCCTTTTTCAAGGAATCCACATACTAAGTAGTTTGCATAGTCTGCAAACCACGGAATTTCATTATAATCGATTCTCAATAGATATTCATCAGGAAAGTTATCTTGTATGGCCGATTCATTTAGAACTTCTAATTCGGGATTTTCAAGACGAGAAAGATGATCAGCGGCGAGATTTTCTGCTCCCTTTTTGTCTCGGATTTCAATATCGAACTCTTGTAAGAGTAAGATCCAACGTATTAATCGTGGTTTGGCATCTTATTTCGAAAATAGATATCTAAGAGCAGAATGGTCGGTATAGACCACTGTTTTAGCTAGAACGAGATATGAACGAAATTTGTCAAAAGCAAAGACAATAGCAAGGAGTTCTTTTTCAGTAGTTATGTAAATCGTTTGTGCTCCTTGTAATGTCTTACTTGCGTAATAGATAGGTTGAAATCGTTTTCCAATTCTTTGACCTAAAACGGCTCCCATTGCAAAATCACTTGCATCGCACATGAGTTCAAATGGTAGATTACAATTTGGAGTTATCATGATCGGTGCATTAGTGAGTTTTTCTTTAAGAATATTAAAAGATTTAATGCATTCATCCGAAAAGATGAATGGAGCATCTTTTTCTAGGAGTTTATTCAAAGGAGTGGCAATTTTAGAAAAATCTTTTATGAAACGTCGGTAAAAACCGGCATGCCCTAGAAAACTCCTAACTCCTCTAACATTGGTGGAATGTGGAAGTTTAACAATTACATCTACTTTAGCTCTATCCACTTCAATTCCTTCCTTTGAAATTTTATGACCAAGAACGATGCCTTCTTTATCCATGAAATGGCATTTCTCCTAATTAAGAACTAGATTTGATTGCTCGCATCTAATAAGCATTCGTTCAAGATTAACTAGACATGATTCAAAAGTATCACCGAAGACTGAAAAGTTATCCATGAAAACTTTCATGCACTCTTCTATCATGTCGTGGAAAATCGCCATCATGCACCTTTGAAAGGTTGCAGGGGCGTTGCAAAGTCCAAATGGCATTCGTTTGTAAGAAAAGGTACCATAAGGGCACGTGAATGTGGTTTTCTCTTGGTCCTCGGGTGCTATTGGAATTTGAAAGTATCCGCAAAAACCGTCAAGAAAACAATAGTAACTATTCCCGGCTAATCTTTCCAACATTTGATCAATGAAAGGTAAGGGAAAGTGATCTTTTCTGGTGGCGTCATTTAATTTTCTATAATCAATACAGACACGCCATCCTGTTACATTCCTAGTAGGAATAAGCTCATTTTTTTCATTTGTGATGACAGTCATGCCACCTTTCTTGGGCACGCATTGAACTGGGCTTACCCATGGACTATCAGAGATTGGATAAATTAAACCTGCATCTAGCAGTTTAATAATTTCTTTCTTAACAACATCTTGCATATTAGGATTAGTCTTCGTTGGCATTGCACATAGGTTTTATGGCCTTCTTCCATAAGGATTTTGTGTGTGCAATACGAAGGACTTATACCTTTAATGTCATGAATCTTCCATGCAATAGCTGGTTTATGAGCTTTTAGCACAGAAATGAGTCGAGATTTTTCATTCTCGTAAGAGAAGACAATATTATTACAGGTAATTCAGATTCACCATGTAAATAAGGGTATTCCAAATGGTTTAGAAGTGGCTTTAACTCTAATATCGGTGGTTCTTCTATCGATGATTCATCAATTGGTTCAGTTCCTTCTCCTAAAGAACATTCTCCTGTTCCTTGTAATTCTGGAAATTCTTGTAACAATTCTGCATGTGAATCTATAGTTTGAATATAATAACATGTATCATCTGCAGATTGCGGTTGTTGCATGGCTCTATCAACAGAAAAGGTAACACTCTCGTCCTCTATACTTAGGGTCAATTTCTTACCAAACACGTCTATTATTGCTTTAGCCGTGTTTAAGAATGGTCTTCCTAATATAAGAGGAACTCGAGAATCTTCTTCCATGTCCAGAATAACAAAATCTACTGGAAATACTAAAGTACCAACTTTAACTAGCATGTTCTCCATTATCCCTCTAGGATATTTTACTGATCGATCTACTAGTTGTGTACTTATTCGTGTTGGTTTTAATTCTCCAAGTTCTAGTTTAGTGTATAATGAATACGGCATTAAATTTATACTAGCACCTAAGTCTGCCAATGCTTCTATTGAATTAAGACTACCCAGAAAACATGGAATTGTGAAACTTCCCGGATCTGATAATTTTTCTGGTATCTTATTCAACAACACTGCAGAACAATTAGCATTCATAGTAACAGCCGAAAGTTCTTCCATTTTCTTTCTATTTGTGATTAGATCTTTTAGAAATTTAGCATATCTTGGCATTCCTGAAATCACATCAATGAAAGGAAGATTGACATTTATTTGTTTAAACATATCCAAGAATTTGGATTGCTCGGCTTCAAGTCTTTCTTTTTTCATTTTACTCGGGTAAGGAAGTGGTGGTTGGTATGGTTTAACATAAGGTTTAGCCTTAACTATTTTATCATCATTAACCTTTTCAACTACCGGTTCTTTTTTCTTTTCTTGATCAGATTGTGTTTCTTGTGGAGCAGGGATAGAGTCCTCAGAATTTACAGGTATTTCAGGTGGTTTAAGTGTAATACCACTTCTTGTGGTAATGGCTTTAGCTGTTTTATTCCGGGGATTAGCACTTCCCAGTAGACTTCCCAGTTTTCTTTCACCTATCAACCTTGCTAGGTTACTCACTTCTTGTTCCAAATTTTGAATCGAAGCTTGTTGATTTCTAAATGCTTGAGCATATTGTTCATTGGTTTGTTTCTGAGATGTGAAAAACTGCGTTTGAGATTCAACTAGCTTCAACATCATATCTTCTAAATTTGGCTTTTTATCATCGGTTTGTGGTGGTTTAATTGGAAAAATAGGTCTTTGCTGATTGTAAGTATTATTAGATACTTGTTGATTGCTAGGACCTTGTTGATTGTTGTATGGAACATTTCGGTTATAATTCTGGTTTTGATTGTAGTTTGGTCTAGGCGGTTGATAATTATTCTGATAATTATTTCCAGGCCTTTGGTTCATGTATGAAACATTCTCTCTTTGTTCCATTTTTTGTTCAATACTGAAACAATCTTTTGTCAAATGTGGTCCTCCACACTGCTCACAACTAATTCGTATTGCGTGAATATCTTTAGTCATCTTTTCCATTCGCCTCTCGAAAGCATCTATCTTTGCGGAAATGGAATCAAAGTCATGGCTAGAATCGGCTCTAGCTGCTTTAGATGATCTAACGATATCTTTTTCTTGATGCCACTCATGTGAGTGGGAAGCAGTGTTATCAATAATTTTGTAAGCTTCAGTTTCGGTTTTCTTCATAATGGAACCACCAGCTGCTATGTCGATGTCTTTGCGTGTAGTGATGTCGCATCCTTGGTAGAATATTTGTACTATTTGATAAGTGTATAAACCATGTTAAGGACATCCTCTCAACAACTTTCCAAATCTTGTCCATGCCTCATATAGAGTTTCATTTGGCTTTTGTGTGAACGTAACAATTTCTCCTTGAAGTCTCACGGCTTTAGATGCTGGAAAGAATTGTTTAAGAAATTTTTCAACTAAAACATCCCATGTATCAATCGCCCCTTCTGGTAATGATTCTAACCAATCTTTGGCTTCTCCCTTTAAAGTCCAGGGAAATAACATGAGATAAATCTGTTCATCCTCAACTTCTCTGATCTTAAATAGAGTACAAATCCTATTAAAGGTGCGAAGATGTTCATTTGAATCTTCCTTCGGTGCACCACTAAATTGGCATTGATTAGTTACCATGTGTAGGATTTGTCCTTTGATTTCATAATCTGGTGTATTAATGTATGGTTGAGTAATTGCGTGACCTTGGCCATTGCGTTTAGCTCTCATTCGGTCTTCCATACTTAGAGGTTCCAGATTTTTCATGATTGAATTTGTTGAATCTGAATCACTAGAGGATTCCGACTTAATGGTTTCTTCCTCGACAATCTCTGGATGAGTGATTTGTGGTTCAGGAGGAATGATTAGTGGTTCAGGATCTCTGAATTGTCCCTGAATATCCTCCGGATTCTCAATTGTGAGGTCGGGTTCAAAAAATGGATTATCAGAAATTTGAATTGGAGTACTTGGTCGACTAGATGACGATTCTAAAGAAAAATCAACGGCGACAATATTGGCTAGATGTCTTGATCGAGTTACAGGTGGTGAACGTATGAAAGGTGGTGAACGTTTTGCTCGGTGCATTCACTGAATATCCTATTAGTTATAAAAATAAAAATTATTAAAGTTATCAAATTAATAGACTTTTCTTATTTTGCCCACGTTTCGAATAGCCAATAGATGCAGCAGGTAGTCAGGACCCTTTAAATCGGAAGCCCACAACTCGCCACTAACAAATCCAACTATTACAACGAACCAGAAAATTTTGGATGTCTATCAATTTAACCACTTAAAATAATTTTTGGTCGAAATTTAAAGAAAATAAAGAAAATTCTATGTCCTAAAAACTAGAGCATCGAGAAATAAGAAAGAAAAAGAGTGCGTTGAAAAACGTCGAAAAATAAAAGGTCGAAAAATATTAAGAAAGTAAAGCGTCGAAACTTAAAAGTCTAAAAATTAAATATTAAAAGTTGCATCTAAAGGTATTAAAACTTTAAAGGAATTCTATATCCAAAACAGCAATTACTTAAAAAGTACTAAAATCTTAAAACGGCGTCGTAAAATTCTAAAGCACCTAAATCTTAGTCTAAAGAAAAAGCACTTAAGGGATTTTACGGCAAAGCCTAAAAATTTAAAAATAAAAATAACTACGGCAAAATACTAGACTTAAAACTAATTACGAATGAAAAATACAAATTACGAATTAAACTAATAAAAAGATATGAAATATAAAAATAAAACTTAAAGTTATAAAAATAAAATTTTTATAAAAATATTATTTTTATATTATTTATTTTATAAAAGTATTAACAAAAACATAATTAAAACTTAAAAACACAATTTAAATAAAAACTAAAACTAATTATTATTTAAACTAACCCTAATTAGGTTAATAATAATAATAATAATAATAATAATAATAATAATAATAATAATAATAATAATAATAATAATTAATTTAAACCCTAACTGTGTAATTATTACGTACTAGGTTTGCTGTCAGACTAACTCATGCGATCGCATGAGTTTTAGTCATCCGTTCCATGCGGTCGCATGGGCCTGAATTCCAGATCAAATATTGGGCTGCTACAGTGTAGGCCCGAATACTTTTTACTTTTTTTTCTGTTTTATATTTTATAGAAAATAAAATGTAATAAAAACTAAAAAAAATTACTTATTAGTTTTAATTTTTAACAAAAGAAATAAAAAATATAAACTTTTTAATTTAAACACTTTAAAATATAGAAATATATTTTTCTTTTTATGTTTTTAAATTTTTATATTTAAAACTTTTTATATTTTTACAAAAATAGTTTAAAAAAACTTAATAAATTTTTTTTTATAGCGTTTCGCTTTTGGCGTTACTGAAGTCCCCGGCAGCGACGCCAAAAATACTTGATGTTATGCGAGGTGTATAGGAAATAGTTATATTTTTACTACGAAAAACTATTAAATACGATACAATTTTACACAAGTTATTTATTTATATATAGAGTGGATATACCTAAACCTTACTACAACACTATAGGCAGTGTACCTAATCGTAAAGTAGTGTAGTTTTTAGTAAGTTCGGTTCGTTCCGCAGGGAGCTAGCCAAGTTTAACGCTATATTTTTAAACTATATTTATATAATATATATATATATATATATATATATATATATATATATATATATATATATATATATATATATATATATATATATATATATATATAAGTATTATTATTATTATTAAAAAGGGGGTTTTACCGTTTAATGACCGATTGTCGATTTTATGTCTTAAGTCACAATTAAAAATTAATGTAAAATATTAAATATAAATACAACTTAATTTAAAGCGTAAAGTAAATTACGATAAATAAAAGTGAGATAATTAAAAGTGCGTTAAATAAAATTACGGTAAATAAAATTGCGATAATTTAAAAGTACGATAATTAAAAGTGCGATAAGATATAAAATAAAGGAATTATGCTTATTTAAACTTCCGTAATCATGATGTTCGACGTATTGATTTTAATTTATTACCATGGGTTAATTGTCCTTTGTCCTGGATTATTCGATATGTCCACACGGTTTTGTCCATAATAGTCCATCAGTCATAATTATAAAGTGCGAGAGTCTTCGTCAAATTATCCTTATACCCGAAGTCAAATATTCCAACTAATTGGGGATTCGAACTGTAACAAGGTCTTAATACTTTGTTTAATGAATACACCAGGTTATCGACTGCGTGTAGTCCAAGGTTTTAATACTTTGTTAATAATTACACCAGTTACCCTTGAATGTAATCCACCACTGTTTTAATGAGTCCATTAACTATTAATCCATCCCCATGTCCGGTCAAATGAACAATAATTCGTATTTATAAATATCCCGTCCACCGTACCCGATTAAGCGTATGTGGTTATATATAGATACGTCAAATTGTAACCTTTATATTAAATTAATGAGGTATCGTTTAGTTAATATAAAGCCCATTAATAGCCCATAGTCTAATTTCTACAAGTGTCGTTCTTTTGTCCAAGCCCCAATTATGGTACAAAGCCCAATTACCCCGTCTTTAATATTTAACCCAACATCGTGATTACTTCGGCTTAAATAAGCATAATAATAACTTAGCTACGAGACATTAATTTAAAAAGGTTGAACATAACTTACAATGAGTATTAATCGCGTAGTGTTACACGGACAGAATTTTGACTTACAAACTTAAAACATTCGCCACTATAACCTTATTATTATTAACTTAAAATTAAAATTATAATTATAAAATAAATATAAATATATATATATAATGAGAGATTGATGATAATTGATGGATATCTGTGTACATCATTCGTCCGAAAAATGCTTCAATTTATAGATGTGGCCACACTGTTACAGCCATGCGATCGCATGGAAATTACTCTTCCAGGCCATGCGATCGCATGGCCAGCTGGATCAGACCACATTCACTTGTTTGCTAGTTTACCGACGGTTTTTAGTATATAATATATATATATATATATATATATATATATATATATATATATATATATATATAATTTTAAGAATTATTTATATATTATATTATATTCATGTGCATAGTTGACTTGTCATTTTAGCTCCGTTGCGTCGCGCGTTGATAGTTGGTTCATATCCCGGTTCCGAATTTTCGAACGTCCTTTCGTATGATTTAATATCTTGTACTTTGCGTTTCGTGGCTCGTACTCTTGTAACTTTTAGACGTTTCTTATCAATAAATTGAACCACTTAGATTGTATTTTGTACTTTTGAGCTTCTTGGTCATTTGCGTCTTCAATTCGTCGAATCTGTCTTTTGTCTTCACCTTTTATTATTTAAACGAATATCAATTGTAAATAGAACAATTGCAACTAAAAGCTTGTCTTTCTTGAAGGATAATGCTATGAAATATATGTTCGTTTTTAGTATTATCAACAACTCAACGTAGAATATATTTTAAGTACTTGTGTCTATGGCGTAAAACATAAAATGCATGTATTCTCATCCCAAAATATTTGTAGAGTTTAAAAATGGGACTATATACTCACAGTAGTAAAAGTATATTAATAATAAGTTTTCAACTTATTAAAAATATGACCGTCATCCTTGGATTCACGAACCTATAACAATAATAACGATTCAGATAATAATACAACATATGAATAAAATAATGCGAGTTCATAGAATACTTATATAATAATTTTTAACATTTTATGTTAGTAGTCCATTGTTAGTAGTCCTTTGTTAATAGTCCAAAATAGTCCGAAAAGTCTAACAGTCCAATAATCGGTATATATATATATATATATATATATATATATATATATATATATATATATATATATATATATATATATATATGTATATATATATATATAATCTTAGAATTACCCCACGACGTATTGTATACGTATTGTCTTTGCATCAACCCAGAGACGTATTATATACGTATTGTCTTAGAATTAACTAAGACGTATTGTGTACGTATTGTCTTAGGATTTATCAAAACGTATTGTATACTTATTGTGTTAGGACGTACCAAGAATATTATTATACATATATACAATCACAGAATTAACCAAGATTATAATATTTTGTTATACTTTAGATAACATGTCCAAATATATATATAGGATATAGGAAAAGTTAACAGGGATATGGTTAATATAGTTTTTATATTATAAATTTCGTCCATACAACGTTAATTTTAGCAGATTTTGTTTTGCTCGCCAAATATTCATTACAACTCCGTTTAAAGTGAATCAAATTGGTATGGATTCCTTAAGAAGTAAATTTTACAAAACCAATTCGAAAATTTCATCCCAAATAGTAATGTTTAGAGCTTTACCCTCTTTTTGTGTCGGTGGACAGATTTGGAAAAATCCCGGCATCCACCCAATATATAATTTTTGATAAAATACTTCCACTTTGTCTAAAATCATGAAAAAAATACTGGAAGTCTTATTTACATATATTAACATATTTCTAAATTCTTAGCCTCGAAATCAAAGTCTAAGATAGGTTTTTAATTCCCAACCCAAAACAGCCCGTTTTTTACCGAATGGAGATTAAAGGATATATGTTAAGTTTCAAGGTGTTCTTCATATGTACAAGTTATAAGTTCTTATATTAACTTAATATAACATCATAATACATATAAATAAGTGTTATTAGAGTTAAGTTAGAAAGATTAGATTAGTTTTTTCAAACAAGCTTGGTGTTCACCAAAACAAGTTCTAGTTTTTACAAGTTTTATAAGTATAATAAGATAGCAACTATACAAGGAATTGAACAAGGATTTTAAGAAGTATTTTACCTTGATTACGAAGAGGAAAGTTGCTGAGATTAAAGTATGATATGAGAGCAATTAAGTGTGTGTTTTTAGTTTAAGAAAATGTGGAGTAAAAATGAGTTAAAATGGTCCTTATTTATAAGCTTATAATTTTGGCTTTTAGTGAAAATATCTAAGATAAGTTAAATTGTATTAAGTCATGCATGACATATTAAATTTATTAGGTCATGGATGACATATTACACAAATAATTTCAAATTTCTATTGGTATATACCATTAGTAAATACTTCTAGAAGCTGTGTATAATACGGGTAAAAATACCGTATGAATGCGAGTAGAATTCTTTGAGAAAATTGAACGAAAATATGAGTATAGCTATCCTTTATTTGTATTGATATATTATAAAGTGTATTCAACACTTGTAAGGATGTATTTACACTCGTAATACATTATATGTAAATACATTTTAATATAAGTTAATTACGTCATTTAAATAGTAATATATATTGTTTGAAAACTCTTTAAATTAGTATTATGAAAATATATATATAATACTTTGTTAATATACTTAATGAGATATTTAATTATCATATTTTCAAGTTAAATATATATAAATCCATATATATACACAATAATTAAACAATTAAATCAAGTTATGACGTTCGTGAATCGTCGGAATAAAAGGGTGACCAAAAGCTTGTGTAAAACTCTTTTCGAAGGTTCAAGATTTATTAAAATTCGTTGCTTATCAAGTCGGAATTATATAAAGATTAAAGTTTAAATATGGTCAGAAATTTTTGGGTCGTCACAGTACCTACCCGTTAAAGAAATTTCGTCCCGAAATTTGATCGAGGTCATCATGGCTAACAATAAGAATGTTATTATGACGAATATAAGTTGATTCATAGGGTTTTATCATGATTGAGAAATATGGATAAAATAATTCGATTACTCGAAATGTATGAGTGAAGCTATCGTAAAAGAGTGAAATGAGAAAATAGGGATTCGTCTTATCTTTTGACGTTATCACGGTTGATCTCCGAATTAAAGAAAATCTTTGTAATCTATATAAGATTTGATTCTTCGACGATTAAGGAAATTATGATCCTCTTCGATTTAATGCAATAATCTGTCTCGATTTTTCTGTCGGATATTTTACTATAAATCAACCTCCTACGTTTCCATATTTTCACATCTCCCATCTTTTATACTTTCTTCCTTTCTTCGTACTTCCAAAACATTCGTCAATATGCTCCATCCAGTTTTAATTCTTGATATATTCTTGACTATCACATCTGTCATTCTTCTTTTTCATCTTCCACCGGAGAAATCCGTTAATTTCTACTATGCTCTTAGGTTTATAGTGTTCTTAGTTTTCCCGTATCTTTATATTGCTATACGCATCGATATACACAGTTTGTAATTTCTGCGTTGTCTTCGTGCTTATATTTTTCCTTATATTTTGGAGTTTCATGCTTCCGTCTTCTTTTCCCGACTTCAAGTCAAGCGAATAATGGTCTAGAATTCATAGATATGAAATTCGGAATGAACATAGCTAATGCTCTAAGACAAAAATTGTAATAGCACAATTTGACTTGTGAAATTACCAGAATCCAAAGGAAAAGATAGAACTATCAATAGAATATGCTCTTGATATGTTTAGAGATTAGATTGAATGTAAGAGTCATGTAACATGGCACATGATGACGTTATGGTATGTAAATCATTACGTTCCATTTAGAAACTCAGCATGACTTACTGTAATATAATCACGTTGATCAAGTGTCATTATATTATACTAACTCATGCTTCAGTTCCTAACACTACTTCAAAACATTCATATTTTAAACTCGAAGGTTCTAGAATTTAGAAACTAAAATAGTTTCTTTTATGATGTAACATAGATAGCGCGAAAAGATGAATTATTTCAGATAAGAATAGTTATGAAAATATCTTCAGAAATATGGAGGATATTTATAATGAAAGATACGATGATATCTTAGAATATCTAAGATCAGAGGATGATGAAGAATATTGTCCACAAGGGTTTAGAGTAAGGAGCAAGGTATTCGCTAAAGACTTCAGCAGACACTGAATCATTTGGATTCTTTGAAGGCAGATTTAGTCCTTGTGATTTGTCCACATCCTCCTTTTGGGTTTGCTCAATCCGTTTTCCAATTCCAAACCTTCTCTTTTTCTGTTCTTTGCTAACACAATATTCTTTATCATCAACTTTTGACTGTTACAGTTGTCTACAGTTTCTGCTGCTTCATTCAGCTTTTTCAAAACTTCATAGTACTGATTCGTAGGCTGAAGTGCTATTCCGGATTTTAGAATTATGATTCTAGGAAATAACGTTATATGTATATGCAGAAATGATGTGAGATTCAAGAATAATTATTGATGCTTCCTGGGGTTTGGTATGACAATTATTGTTACAAGATGTAGATGGGTACATGACAAGGTTTTATAGTGATCTTTCAGAGAGATTTAAGTCAAAGAGCAATAAAGTTGCTGGTAAGCTTACTACTAATGTGGTGGAATATAAAAGGTTCTCCAGTAACGATGGCGAAAAGACAACGTATATATCAAGGTTATAATAAGGCTACTCCGGATGAAAAGTCAAAGTTGTCTTTTTGGAGCTGTGATAAAATTCGCTATTTTGAAAAGGGATTGTAAAGTTATTTTGGGTAATAATAATGCTAAAGGATCTGACACGGATACGTGTTGAACCTTTTCTTAGGTTCAAGTGTCCTCTGAATGCATATCTATATGCATATATTCTTCGTATGTATCGTGTGATTGGTTCATTCTCTCGATTGTTCCTTAGTTGAGATGTTTTCAAGAATTTTGAAGGGTTTAGACGCAGGTTGTCAACGTCAATATCCGTATAATGAATTCGTCGTGAATCTTGAATGATACGAATATCATTATGAGTTCTGTGAATGAAAGTGATGTTCTAGTATAGTTTGAATTTAAATTATGATTTTGAAGGATGTAGGAATTTAAGATTGATGGCACTTCTTAAATCTTGACTTGGATTTTGATCTGTCAAAATCAGAATATGTAATTGAATTAGTATGGAAAATGGTTGTCTTGAATTTTGTGAAATGATGTATATTGCTATGAAAGGGGAGAGTATAATTAACTATTGTCGAAACATCATTGAAAATGTACAGTGTAACATATTAATGTGAACTTAAGTATTTCTCGGGTATTACCTACCCATTAAAATAAAATTTCACAAGTAATATTTTGTACAAAAGAATTTTTATTACAGTCTTTATGAAAATATATGTATGTATATTTTCTTCAGATGTAATATGGATTTAATGAGTTAATATTATATTAATCTCATTTGGTTTACGGTTAGAACTAGAAATGAATAATCCCTAAAACTTTAGAGATTACATAATCGCCGCGGAATATTTCTTCAACGTAAATGAAATAATGAATTAATTCTTCATCACTCATTATTGTTGGTATCCCTCAGTGCCTGCGGTGCGTATGATGTTGATGCTCATAATGCGGCTTGTGATGTTAAGGCTTGTGATGTTGTTGGTAATGCTGGTGCTGGTGCTGGTAGTGGTTTGATGTGAGTATAGATGATGAGAATTTGTTTTGTTTTGTATTGCGAAAGAAGATGTTTAAAGTTTTTTGAATAAAAAGAGAGGTCAAGAGCTTTATAAAGGGAATGAAATGATGTAGGATGCACTTGCTAATGAAGTCTTGCTTTTCATGACAGTAAAAAAAAATTTTTTTTTTTACTAAATAATTCACCATGCAAGATACGGAGTAAAGGTCGGATAGCCTCAACAATATTAATAATATTATACTCATTGCGGCATATCCTGGAAAGGAGAGAGAAAATGGTATTACGAACGGGTTCGCCTATAAGTGACTCATGTTCTTCACCAAGAGGGCAATGTGGTGGATGGAAGGGATCACCTTCTTCTTGTCTCCAATGATTAAGTAGACTACGAACCCATCCCCAATTCATCCAAAATAGATGATGGATAATTGGTTGATTCATTCCGGCCACGCTGCTTTCGGAGCTCGAGTGAAATTCCATATCGGAATTCGAGGGACTTGAACTAGTGGAGAGTTCCATTTCGTACGATTGAATAAAGGATTTTTCGATATGAAATGATTTCCGGCTATCAGATGGTATTCTAATTACATAGAATATCTATATATATAGAGCAAAATATTTCATAGATTACGGAGGAATTTACGGAATATGTTAGGCAAAGTTTAGAGTAACAGATACGCTAAGATATGAATTAGCATATACGCTAAAATATGAACTTTGTCTATACACTATTTATGCAATCAATGCAGTAAGATGTGTCTAGACTAAGAATGATAAGCAGGTAATTTTCTAAGGGTGATAAGCAGATGATTTCCGACTAGAAATGATAAGCAAAACTTTTGACATGCAGTTAAGGTCGAAGTCCAGACTCACTAATGCATCTTAATAACTATCCGTTAGACACACTAATGCAAGACATGGTTCGCTAAGACCACCGCTATGATACCAACTAAAATGACCCGTCCATATTACTATAAACGCAGTACGTTCTCATTGGTCCCATAGCGAGGTATTTGACCTCTATATGATACGTTTTAAAAAATATTGCATTCGTTTCATAAAAAGCACATCATTATTATAGATAATGCATGTTTTAAATAAGTGGGCGGTTATTTAAAAATAATCTCCAAAATACAACGGTTTCCAAATACTACACACGTGACGTAACAGTCGAATATAATACATGACAAAGGTTTTATTGAATGCAACACTTTATTTAAATAAAAGTATGAGACTCCATGCACAGCTTGCTCAGATAATGCAACAGCGGAAGACTTTCTTAAGGACCTGAGAATAAACATGCGTAAATAATCAACACAAAGGTTGGTGAGATATATAGGTTTATCATCGATATAAATATAGACTACAAGATTTCATAGTTATAAATATATGTACACTCGCAAGTGTATAAAAGTATTCTATAAGTTGTTGAGCGCTTCGGTAACCATACTTAACCATTAATGTGGCATATTCTCTTTATTATGAAATCTCCCTACACTGTACCAAGTGTAGTAAAAACGAAGTACTATGCAACCGTTTATGATACTAGAGCGACTATCCCGGTTGGGGTTATCAAACCTGATAGATCTATCAATAGTATTCGCGTGTACATGTTCTTACAACATGTAAATATTAGTTACCAAGCTATTAGGGAAGATATGCAAAGTGGTACAAATTAGGGAAGATATGCAAAGTGGTACAACTCAACGTAGAATATATTTTAAGTACTTGTGTCTATGGCGTAAAACATAAAATGCATGTATTCTCATCCCAAAATATTTGTAGAGTTTAAAAATGGGACTATATACTTACAGTAGTAAAAGTATATTAATAATAAGTTTTCAACTTATTAAAAATATGACTGTCGTCCTTGGATTCACGAACCTATAACAATAATAACGATTCAGATAATAATACGACATATGAATAAAATAAAGCAAGTTCATAGAATACTTATATAATAATTTTTAATATTTTATGTTAGTAGTCCATTGTTAGTAGTCCTTTGTTAGTAGTCCAAAATAGTCCGAAAAGTCCAACAGTCCAATAATAGGTATATATATATATAATCTTAGAATTACCCCACGACATATTGTATACATATTGTCTTTACATCAACCCAGAGACGTATTGTATACGTATTATCTTAGAATTAACTAAGATGTATTGTGTACGTATTGTCTTAGGATTTATCAAAACTTATTGTATACTTATTGTGTTAGGACGTACCAAAAATATTATTATACATATATACAATCACAGAATTAACCAAGATTATAATATTTTGTTATACTTATGATAACATGTCCAATATATATATATATATATATATATATATATATATATATATATATATATATATATATATATATATATATATATATATATATATATATATATAGGATATAGGAAAAGTTAACAAGAATATAGTTAATATAGTTTTTATATTATAAATTTCGTCCATACAACGTTAATTTTAGCAGATTTTGTTTTGCTCGCAAAATATTCATTATAACTCCGTTTAAAGTGAATCAAATTGCTATGGATTTTTTAAGAAGTAAATTTTACAAAACCAATTTGAAAAGTTCATCCCAAGTAGTAATTTTTAGAGCTTTACCCACTTTTTGTGTCGGTGGACAGATTTGGAAAAATCCCGGCATCCACCCAATATATGATTTTTGATAAAATACTTCCAATTTGTCTAAAATCATGAAAACAATACTGGAAGTCTTATTTACATATATTAACATATTTCTAAAGTCTTAGCCTCGAACTCAAAGTCTAAGATAGGTTTTTAATTCCCAACCCAAAACAACCCGCTTTTTACCGAATGGAGATTAAAGGATATATGTTAAGTTTCAAGGTGTTCTTCATATGTACAAGTTATAAGTTCTTATATTAACTTAATATAACATCATAATACATATAAATAAGTATTATTAGAGTTAATTTAGAAAGATTAGATTAGTTTTTCAAACATGCTTGGTGTTCACCAAAACAAGTTCTAGTTTTTACAAGTTTTATAAGTATAATAAGATTGCAACTATACAAGGAATTGAACAAGGATTTTGAGAAGTATTTTACCTTGATTATGAAGAGGAAAGTTGTTATGATTAAAGTATGATATGAGAGCATTCAAGTGTGTGTTTTTAGTTTAAGAAAATGTGGAGTAAAAATGAGTTAAAATGGTCCTTATTTATAAGCTTATAATTTTAGCTTTTAGTGAAAATATCTAAGATAAGTTAAATTGTATTAATTCATACATGACATATTAAATTGATTAGGTCATGGATGACATATTACACAAATAATTACAGATTTCTATTAGTATATACCAATAGTAAATACTTCTAGAAGCTGTATATAATACGGGTAAAAATACCGTATGAATGCGAGTAGAATTCTTTGAGGAAATTGAACAGAAATACGAGTATATCTATCCTTTATATGTATTGGTATATTATAAAGTGTATTCAATACTTGTAAGGATGTATTTACACTCGTAATACATTATAAGTAAATACATTTTAACATAAGTTAATTACGTCGTTTAAATAGTAATATATATATTGTTTGAAAACTCTTTAAATTAGTATTATGAAAATATATATATAATACTTTGTTAATATACTTAATGAGATATTTAATTATCATATTTTCAAGTTAAATATATATAAATCCATATATATACACAATAATTAAACAATTAAACAATTAAATCAAGTTATGACGTTCGTGAATCGTCGGAATAAAAGGGTGACCAAAAGCTTGTGTAAAAATCTTTTCGGAGGTTCAAGATTTATTAAAATTCATTGCTTATCAAGTCGGAATTATATAAAGATTAAGTTTAAATTTGGTCGGAAATTTCTGGGTCGTCACACTATGTAATTAGAATACCATCCGATAACCGGAAATCATTTCATATCGAAAAATCCTTTATTCGATAGTACGAAATAGAACTCGCCACTAGTTCAAGTCCCTCGAATTTCGATATGGAGTTTCACTCGAGCTCCGAAAGTTGTGTGATCAGAATGGATCAACCAATTAGCCATCATCTATTATGGATGAATTGGGGATGGGTTCGTAGTCTACTTAATCATTGGCGACAAGAAGAAGGCGATCCCTTCCATCCACCACATTTCTCTCTTGGCGAAGAACCTGAAGCACTTACCTACGAACCTGTTCGAGACACCATTTTCTCTCTCATTTCTAGAGTATCTCGTCATGACTATATACTATCTCGAATTTTAGATCTTATTTATCCGCTCGTCCGAACCGACAATCACCCCGGTGTAATAGAAGAAGTTAACGAGCTTCGCGCTCGGTTAGTGGCTTTGGAGAATATGGTGCAAAGGTTACAAGCACCAGCAGCATCACCGGCATCAACAACACCACCATCATCAACACCAACAGTACCATTACCACCACCAACAACAACATCCACATCCCATGCTTCAACATCACAAATTGTCCCATAAACATCAACGTCATACGCACCATAGATACCAAGGAGTACCAACAACAATAACAGATGAAGTATTGATTCATAACTTCATTGGAGAAACATTCTGCGACAATTTTGTAATCTCTAAAGTCTTAGAGATTATCTATTCCAACCTTAATCATAAACCAGATAAGTGGGCAAATAGAAATGATGAAATAAAACCCTGACCGGAATGGTACACGATTTACAAGCTAGACTTGTTTTACAAACAGCATCAATAGTACCGTTAACATCACCAACACCGTCAGTGCCGTCAGCATCGCCAGCATCAGCAGCACCTACAACATCATAAGCTCCACCAATCACCGCGAACAACATCACTAATCAACAACAAGTATGTCATATCAACGAGTTATGAAGTATTAACTCACTTCCACTGAAGAATTTATATGTAATATATATATATATATATATATATATATATATATATATATATATATATATATATATATATATATAAATTTTGGAAACCATAGTATTTTTTTTCGTACTAAGCTGTTATGTATGAATTGAATAAGGGTAGATACTACTAGGATAATTCATATTATTATTATGCAATGATGTACATCCTTTGTTAAAGACTTAACCATCGTTAACTACAATCTTTGTTTCAACTCAATGAATCCCATTTCATAATAAACCGAGTGTATTAATCAATTACATGTTTGATTTTACACTTTCATCTTCGATGTACTCGAAACTTTCTAGACAACATCATTCTTACCTTGCGAAGTTCAAAAGAATTCCACGAACACCAACATCATTCACTAAAGAAATATCAATAGATGAATAATGAAGCATTAATTCATAATTTCATTCAAGTGGAAGAAATACTCAGCAAAGATTACATAATTTCTATAGTTTTAGGAATTATTCAATTCTAGTTCTAACTGCAAATCAAATGAGATTAATTTAATATTAACTCATTAAATCTATATTACATCTGAAGAAAATATACATACATATATATTTTCATAAAGATTATAATAAAATTCTTTTGTAAAAAATATTACTTGTGAAACTTTTAACGGGTAGGTAATACCCGAGAGATATATAAATTCACAATTAATATGTTACATTCTTTGATTCTGATTCAACAAATCATCAACTATACCCACTACTTTCACAACAATATATATTCTTTCATAGAAATCAAAACAACCATTCTCATCCAAATTTGATTATATATTCTGATTTTAACAAATTAAAATTCAAGTCAAGATTTAACAGAAGACATCACTCTTAGATTTCTACATCTTTCAAAGCCATACTTTGAATTCAAAACTGTGCTAGAACATCACTTCTATTCATAACAACCATAAAAATATTCATGTCGTTCAAAATTCAAAGAACATCATATGTATATTGACGATGACAACCTGCGTTCAAACCCTTCAAAATTCTTGAAAACACCTCAACTAAGGAACAATCGAGAGGATGATCCAACCACACGTTAACAACAGAAAGAAGGATTACGCGTATAGCGATACACCTAGAAACTCTCAAAACCAAAATCATAGATTAACACATATCTGTGTCAGATCCTTTGGCATTTATTACCAAAAATAACTTTGCAATCCCTTTCCAAAGTAGCCAGTTTTGTCACAGCTCCAGCAAGTCAACTTTGACTTTTCAGTCGAAACAGTCTTATTATAACTTTGATATATACGTTGCCCTTTCGCCATCATTACCGAGGAACCTTTTACATTCTACCATATTAACAGTAAGCGTATCAACAACTTCATTACCCTTTAACTTAAGCCTCTCTGAAAAATCACTATACTTATTCATTGAAACCCTATCATGTACTCATCTGCAGCTTGTAATGGTAGTTGAAATACCAAAAAGCTTGAATCATTATTCTCGAATTTCGCAGCAATTCTACGCCAACAGTTATATATATACATATAACGTTTATCTCCTAGACTTACATACTTCGAATGTGAAGTTTCTGAAAAACACCCTAAACTGTGAACTAGTTCTTCGAATTCTGGAAAAATGCTGATGAAGCAGCAAAAACTACAAACGACCTTAACAGTCAGAAGTTTTTTGATAAAGAGTAGTGTGTTGGCAAAGTTCAGAAAAAGAGAAGGTTGGTACTGGAAAACGGATTGAGCAAACTATGAAGGAGGCTGTGGACAAATCACAAAGACTAAACCTGCCTTCAAAGAATCCAAATGATTCAGAATCTGCTGAAGTCATTAACCAACACCTTGCTCCTGACTCTAAAACTTTCAGAAAAATATTCTTCATCATCCATCGATATTAGAAATTCTAAGATATCATCGTATCTTTTATTATAAATATCCTTTATATTTCTGAAGATATTTTCATAATTATTATTATCTGAAATCACTTATCTCTTCGTGATATCAGTGTTACATCATAAAGGAAACGATTTTAGTTTCTAAATTCTGAAGAAGAAAAATTCGAATTTAAAATTTGAATGTTTTTGAAGTAGTGTTAGGAACTGAAGCATGAATTAGTATAATATAATGACACTTGATCAACGTGATTATATTACAGTAAGTCATGCTGAGTTTCTAAATGGAACGTGATGATTCACGGACCATACTGTCATCATGTGCCATGTTACACGACTCTTGTATTATATTTAATCTCTAAAAAAAATATCAAGAAAATATTTTGTTGATGATTCAGTCTTTTCCGGATATTCTGTAATTTGACAAATCAAATCGTGCTATTACCTTTCTTTTCTACTTTGTATATTATGATAATTCGAAACTCCATACCTACGAATTCTGGACCATTACTTGCGAAAAGAAAACAAAAGCATGAAGCTCCGAAATAAAAAGGGGGTATAAATCACAGCAAACAGAGAAGATCATTAACTGTAGATGTCAATGATTATGGAAAAACAGGAATAGGAACTCCGAAAAATAAGGAAAGATATAAGGCCCGATGATAATACATAAATTACAAACCATGTATATCAATATGTATTGCAATGAAAAGACACGGGAGAACTAAAAACACTATAAAACCAAGAGTGTAGTAAAAGTGAATAGATTCTTCCGGCAGCAGATGAAAAAGAAGAATGACGAATATAAAAGTTAGGAGTATATCAAGAATTAGAACCGGATGGAGCATATTGAAAAATGCTTTAAAGTATGAGTTGAGGGAGAAAGAATAGAGGATGTGAGCTGTGGAAAATAAGGAAACGAAGGGAGTCGATTTATAGTGAAACATCCGACAGAGCAATTGAAATAGATCATTGCATTTAATCAAAGAAGATCCTAATTTTCTTAATTACCGAAGAATCAAATTTTATCAAAAAGATTTTCTCCAAATCCCTTGAACTCTGGAAATCAACCCAATCTACGTCAAAAGATATGACGAAACTTTACTCTTCTCATTTCATTCTTTTGCGATAGCTTCACTCGTACTCTTCACAAAAATCAAATTGTTTTATCCATATTACTCACTGATGATAAAACTCTAATCTCCAACTCGTATGAGTCATGAAAACATACTTATTGTCAGCCATGACCATCCCAATTAAATTTTGGGACGAAATTTCTTTAACGGGTAGGTACTGTGACAACCCAGAAATTTCCGACCAAGTTTAAACTTAATCTTTATATGTTTCCGATACGATAAGCATAGTTAGTAATGTTGAATCTCAAAATTTTGGAACTACATTCATGTAATCAATTACCCTTTGACCGTGCTCGATGATTCACGAATATTTATGTGTATAGATATATATGTATATAATATATATGGTTATATTAATTGAAAACGTTAACAAAGTATTATACGTATAGTACTTTACATGAACGTATTTGTTTCAATATAAGTTTATTATAATTATCGATGAGATTATAAAATAATATCAAATAATTGAATTATCAGATATATTGTGATATGATTATGAGTCTCTGTTGTAAGGTCCACTGAGAATTAAGAAATCTATTCTTTTTAATGGTATTCGGAATAATTGGTAAAGTGATTTACAAGTAAGGACAAATGTGTCAATTAACGGGAACTAGACAAGGGTTAGTGGAAATTCCTGTTTAATTTCCAATTCATGTTTTATAATATTTTCTCCGTGACCTTGATAAGATAACTTTGTTAACTTTCATTTTATTTAATGTGAAAGTAAGAACGTGAGTGTAAATAACTTAGATGTTGGATATCGACAAGTTAAGTAACTCGACATTTTTCATTAAGATGATTTCATATGTTTATTTAACCTTTGGACTTTATCTCATGCTTCACCAACAGACTGTAATTTAAAAACTTGAAACCTATTATGAATATATATAGTTCTACTTTTCTAAAACGTTTTATGATATAACGATTTTCATTATTTTAACTTTTTAACAAAATGATTCTTAAATATAGTTACTTTTGGAAAACAAAATTATCATATTTATTTGATTTAGTTTTAAACGTACAAAAACGTTTTCAGTTTAAAAAGAACTTTATTATTAAAACGTATATAACTTTTATAAATATCTAGAACTACTTTTGGCAACTCATTTCTTAACCATTATGATAAAGATAACGATATTTAAATTTTATTTTATTAAATATATATAACGATTTAAATTAATATTATATTTATTTATACGCGTATTATACGTATATAGTTTTATACTTTTACTATACTTTAACTTTACCTTTACTTTACTTTTACTTTACTTTAACTTTAATAATTTATACTTTAATAATTCACTTTAATAATTCATACTTTAATAATTCACTTTAATAATTCAAAAATCTATTATAAATATAATTCAATAGGTTTCATTATTTCATAGAAACTTGAAAATATATTTCTCTAAACTCTCTCAATCGATTTACATATATATATTTACTCAGTATTATTTCAAGATATTATTAGTATACATAAAATACTACGACGGAGTTATGTTCAGGTGATTTCAAAATAAGTTTTCAAACGGGATAGAGCTAAGGAAATTATGGGTTATAGCTATGGAAGTTATGGGTATTGTTCGGGGGTATAGCTCGTGAGGTTAACCTAGTGTTTATCATCTCCGTTTCGTCTACGTACTTTCCTGCAATATTGAATCTCAATATTGATACGTGAGCATTCATATCTTATCTTTTATATATTAATATTGTATCCCTGACTAGTGCTCGAGTATATATGATTATGCATGTTTGTATGCTTAGTTTCGTCGTTAAATAGTTTATGATAAATCATGAATGTAATACATATGCTACTAAGATAAGGTATATGATATACAAGTCGTTGGAAAGCTGGCGAAAAATTAATAACTTTTCATTTAGAAAGCTTATGGTTTCGATGAACGGATTAAAAGATATGGTCAACTGAATTATTATTAATTTTAGTATTATTATTATTATTAAAATGATTATTATTATTACTATCGTCGTTATGATTATCGTTATTATTATTATCTAATAACTATTATTATTATTATCGTTATCATTATCAATATACGTATTATCATTAAAATTGTTATTATTATTATAAATACTATCGTTATTATCACTAAGGTTATTATTATTATTATTATTATTATTATTATTATTATTATTATTATTATTATTATTATTATTATTATTATTATTATTATTATCATTATAATAATTATTAGTATTATCATTAGTATTATTATAATTATTATTATTAGTATCATTATCATTAAAAACTAATATTAGTATCATCTAATTATTATGATTATTATTATTATCACTATTATAAATGCGATATAAAAGATGACTAAAAGCTATTAAACAAATCGATTTCGGAAATAATGAGTATAAGTATCATGATGAAATTAAAATATTGTAAGATATTGAATTAGATAAAAATATCGTTTTCATTATTTTTATCATTATTATTATTATTAAAAGTATCATTAATATTAAAACTATCATTTTTATTGAAATTATCATTTTTAATAGAAATATCATTGTTATTATAAAATATCATTATTATTATCATTTTAGTATTATTATAATTAAAACTATCATTTTGAATAGAATTATTATTTTTATATAAAATATTATTATTACAGTTAATATTAAAAAGTATTGTTATTACTAAAATTATCATAATCAGAATTATCATTTCATTATAATAGCATTATTAGTAAATATAAATATTGTTATTATAATTATTAGTAGAATAATAATTATTAATATTATTATTACAAAATAATGCAACATTTACTCATTATTATTATTATCAATATTATTTTATCAAATAAATATGTGATACAAAGATATTTTTACCACACGTAATATAATAATACATACCACTATATTTTTATGATATTAACTGAGCTTTATAAATTTTATTTGAGATATATAAAAGAATATTTTTATCATATATAAATTTTAATATAAATTTTTATGTATTAACAAATGACTTGTATTATTTACTTTAATAAAATCTGATAAATATATTTAAATATATATAATGTCTATATTTAAGTTATATAATAAACATGTATAGATTTTGGAAGTCATTTTGGGTCAAGATGACTTTTGTTGACTTTTGCATATCAGTCTCGAGCATTAGGATTGTGATACACTACGACTTGACCTAAATTGTTAGACAGATATTGACCAACATATATATATATATACTTAATATAGGTTCGTGAATCCGAGGCCGACCTTACACTTGTTCAATGACGTCATATGTATTTTTACTACGAAATACAGTATTGTGAGTTTCATTTGCTCCATTTTTAAATGCTTTTGCAATATATATTTTTGGGACTGAGAATACATGCGCTGCTTTTATAAATGTTTTATGAAATAGACACAAGTAATCAAAACTACATTCTATGGTTGGATTATCGAATCGAATATCACCCTTTTTAGTCTGGTAATCTAAGAATTAGGGAACAGAAACCCTAATTGATGCGAATCCTAAAGATAGATCTATTGGGCCTAACAAACCCCATCCGGGTTACGGATGCTTTAGTACTTCGATTTTATCATGTCCGATGAGAGTCCCGGAATGATGGGGATATTCTAGATGCGTTTTGTTAATGTCGATTACCAGGTGTTCACCATATGAATGATTTTTATCTCTATGCAGTTTTTGCGAAATGCCTGATATGAGATGATGTTTATGAGAAATGGAAATAAAAATCTTGTGGTCTATTAAAATTATGGAAATAATCAATTATGATAAACTAATGAACTCACCAACCTTTTGGTTGACACTTGAAAGCATGTTTATTCTCAGGTTTGAAAGAAATCTTCCGTTGTGCATTTGCTTATTTTAAAGATAATACTTGGAGTCATACATGACATATTTCAAAGGACGTTGCATTCAAGTCGTTGAGTTCAATAAAGATCATTATTAAATAAATGACATATTAAGTCATCTATAGTTTGGATATATTATGAAAGGGTATGCATACTTGTCAACTTTCGATGTAATGAAAGGTTGTCATTTAAAAACAAATGCAATGTTTGTAAAATCTATCATATAGAGGTCAAATACCTCGTAATGTAACCATATGTTATTGTATTCTTCCTTATGGATTAGGACGGGTCGTCTCAGGGGACACTTAATTCAGCTATCTTTTCTGGTCTGCTTTCAACCTCCATAAAACCAAAGCAGGAGGGAGAACCATACTCCTTGACTACAATAGTGGCACGAACAGCCTCAGTCATTTGTTTCACTCGAAGGGACTTGATGAGGTTTCTCAAAGACATCTCTACAGAAGCAAACAAAGTCAGAAAAGTAAAAAAGGCCTAACAAATATAAAATAAAGCCTAAAGTAACCAAAACCTACCCTTCTCTCCACAAAAATACACAGGAATAGCTTCGCCTCTCTCCCATGAAGATGCCATTCCAAGCTTAAATAGGTTAGAATCCGGAAGAGTATAGGGTATAATGGGATGGCGACAAATCCTACCAAAGAGAGGGTCATTTTTGGCATCCTCGGGAACAAGATCGTTGTATTACTTAAGAACAACAGCCCACCTGCTATCAACAGCATTGTAAAATTTATCTGGAAAGAAAAAAGATTTTTTGACATAAACAAAGGAATTTTTCCAATTCCGATTATCAGGGATCGAAGAAGCAAAGCATATAGGGGTATCCACCAGACTACCTCTCTTCTTGCGACGCTTGACAATCGTAACCCAATTCCCAACATCACCGATTTGGTAGAAGCAACGAAACAAGTCAACAGAAGGTTGACCACTATATGCCTTGCACATGTATTTGAAAGCCATAATCTTTTTGATAGCAAGTGGGTGGACAATAGAAACATGAACCTTAAAGTAGTCAAGAACTCTAAGAAAAAACGATGAAATATGGATCCTAAGATTGCACTCTGTAAGCGCTTGCGTATACATTCCGACATAATTCGCCAGAAAATCGAACATAAACTTATCGAATTCCGGCAAGATTATGTCATCATCTTTCAGACCTACGGTTTTACGAAGACGCTCACAACGTTCAGGGTTCACGATACTACAAGTGGAGCGAAGACCTACTTTAGCCATAGAAGAAAAAGGGAAAAACAAGTTTAGAACAATACCTTTTCAAATAACAATGGAGTCAATCGGATCCTGAGAGGAGGCAAAGAAAAAAGAAAATGAGGAGGAAAATTGAAAGAGAAAATAAAGCCCTAAGTCTTTATTAACTCTAACCAGAAACCGTCCCATCAAATTCAGAAATGCTTTGGTAACCGTATCAAGAAATTACCTTTTTACCCTTCCTGCATATTTGGATAAAAAAGAACTCTCAAAGGCAAAAAGGGAAAAGTAGTCGGGTAAATGATAAACAAGATCAGAGGCGTCAAATCAAGGCATTAAGTGATATTTTGAGTTTAATTCAACAAAGCTTGATTTGAAAGCTTCGTAAAATTAAACTGGGGGGCTTGATAGTGTATCTCCCCACCCAATTATTAACCGAAGATATGCTAACGAAGGTATCACGCTTAACAAGGGTTAATGACATAAGAATTGGTCACAAGAACACATATGTCAAATACAAGCCATGAGCAGGATATCCACAAACTCAAATAATGGCGCCCAAACGATAAAAGAAGAATACTCCCAAAGTGTGATCCTAGTATTCAGGTTCGATAAGGAACCACATCTATTATACGAAACAATGGTAACGAAGGGATCACAGTTACCAATGGACAAAGACTCATCTTAAAGTCACAAGATTGTATAGGCTGGAGGAGAGAAATAAACGGTTGACTAACTCGCTTCCACTAGCATCCAAATGACAAAAGAGGCATGTTGAAGGCTAGCTTTCTTCAACCACAGGGGTTACAGTCGGCCGAAGAGAAAGTCCCCTTTGTCTTATCAGAGACTACCTAGAAGACTGATCCCCACCTAGAAAACTGTTGAAAGAGCTGTAGAATGGCTCTATAAAAGGAGAACATGATCTCTGGAGTTGGCATTCACTCTAAGTCACAATTACTAACATATAATACTCTCAATGAGTTACCTTCGTATCTTGGTGGCGTAAAGTACAATACATTCGTACTACCTTCGGGGAATCGCCAACAAGCATACACCAATCATCATACCTTGTAACACCTTCCACTGAGTGATCAGATCTCAATATCCTTGTTCACCTAACAAGGATCGCCAAGAATTGTACAAACATTAAGGATGCGTGATTCAATAGTTTGCATTGGTTTTCATGTATACATTGAGTTGTTATGGATGCTTCCTCACCTACATATGGATGTACCATCTTTAAACTTGGTTTTATGCATACTTATCATAGTCATCCTATTTTGGTACATCTTGACTTCCTATTGAGTCGTATAATCGTATGTAACAGCCCGATCCCGAGGCATATGTATATCGTATGTAGCAGCCCGATCCCTAGGCGTATGTATGCATCCGCGAGTCTTGACTGTGGCTTGGGAATGCATCCATAATGCATATAAGAAGATGTATCTTGAATTAAAGTAGATGAAAAACTGAATTTGTGATGAAATTTTTTGATGTAATGGTAAAAAATTTTATGGTGTTTAGGTGAATACATAAATCACGTAAAATTATTTTGACTTTTAAAAAGAGACATTTGAATTGAGTAGATGGGAAAATACCTTTCTTGCCCTTTTCAAGGTTAATAAAATGAATGGCTTAAAACTGTTCTCATCATTTCTTAAAATAAGAACGTTCTCACTGGAAGGTTTTACATCGATTGGTTATTCCTTTCCGTTCGTATCTCTTTCTCCAATTTCGGTCTCGATTAGTTCACAAGATTGAATGGCCAATTCTCCTTCGAATCTATATATATATATATATATATATATATATATATATATATATATATATATATATATATATATATATATATATATATATATATATATATAAGTTCAAATGAGAACCATAAAAAATGTGAGAACTGCGAGAACTTTTAATTTATAAAGATTTTCATATGTAACTAGATTGAATCATACATAAACCTTGATGAAGAGTATAAATGAACAAAAAATAGTTGAAAAACACTTACATTTTACCTATATAATTAAATATATAGTTTCTCGTTCACATGTGCATATTTGTTTCCGAACATGTGAACAGTTTCATATAATTAACAATTTAACATGTAATTTGAGCTAATGAACATATGTTTGTTAATGATATGTGCATTAATTAACATTTGCATGTAATTTGTTGCATTTAAACGCATAAAAACTATTAAATTAAATAGTTCTCGCAGTTCTCACCTTTTTAGTGGTTCTCGTTTGAACCTGCCCATATATATATATATATATATATATATATATATATATATATATATATATATATATATATACAGGGGCAGGTTCAAAACGAGAACTACAAAAAGAGTTAGAACTGTGAGAACTTTTTAATTACATGGTTTATATGCATTTATATTCAAGAAATTACATATAAATGTTATCTGATGTTCATATCATTGGTAAACAAATGTTCACAATCACAAATTAAGATGTTCAATTGTGAATTATATTAAGATGTTCACATGTATACAAACATATCTGCACATGTAAACGAGAAATTATATATTTGATTATATAGTTAAATTATAGGATTTTACAAGCTATTTTTTGTACAATCTTACTTTCCATCAATATTTATATGTGATTCAACCTACTAATATGTAAAATTCCTTAAAATTTAATGGTTCTCGCAGTTTTTGCCATTTGTTTGGTTCTCGTTTGAACTTTTGAATATATATATATATATAATGTCATGTTTCAACTAGCTTCATATATAATTTCACATTTATTGTACGGATTAATTATTGATAATGTGAAAGTTGAATTAAGAAAATGACATTAAATTTAATAAGTGAATTATTTTTACTAAACACCAAAACTAGTTCACATACGTTCACATATAAAATTATATGTGAAGCTCTAAAATTATAATAAGTGACATTCTTAATTTTAATATCCAACTAGTTGTACGAATTGTAATATGTCATGACTTCTCTTTCAATTAGCTTCACATATAATTTTATATTTGCAACATGCTCGACATTTACCTTAACCATTTGAATTCTTTTTACTAACCACCTTGACAACTAGCTCATTTATAGTATTTAAAATTTAATCAGTGTATTCTTTTTACTAAACTCCAAAACTAGTTCACAACAGAGACATAGTTTAGTTCACATATAAAATTATATGTGAAGCTCTAAAATTATAATAAGTGACATTCTTAAATTTAATATCCAAGTAGTTGTAGGGATTGTAATAATGTCATGACTCTCCTTTCAATTAGCTTCACATATAATTTTATATTTGCAACATGTTCGACATTTGCCTTAACCATTTGAATTCTTTTTACTATCTCCCTTGACAACTAGCTCATTTATAGTATTTAATATCCAAAAGCAAAAGCAAATAACTCCATCATTTATTTTATTATATTATATTATATTATTTATATTTATATTATAGTTTTTCCGAGCCCTTATGGTGTGGATGCCATTCAAACAAGGTCTACCGACACTCACCTCATGATTCGTGGATTTGTACTCCATGCTTTGCTGCTTGTACTTTCTCGTGTTGTGACGATATATATTTCACTTTAATGCTTCATTTACACTTCCAACTAATTTGTACAAATTCATGGGGTCCTATATTTCACTTTAACCACTTTTTAGGACACTAAATTTGCAAAGGTCCTATCCAAATTTTCAATAATATCATGGGTCCTAAAAATCTACTTATAAGAATCCTGATGGGTCCTATAATAAGTTGACCTTTCAAAACACAATCTTAAATAGTATACTTAATGGGACGCTAAATTATAGGGTTTTAATATCATATATGACACTAAGAATGCGGGTGTCATAAATTACTTTTATATGACACTTTTTATTTCGTTCCTATCACTTGTATAAGACATTTTAAATGTGAGTTCTATAAAGTACATTTATAGGACAATTAATATTTCATTCATATCACTTTTATGTAACATTTTAAATGTGGGTTCTATAAAGTACATTTATAGGACACTTGATATTTCGGTCCTATCGCCTGATTTTTAGATCTTATCTAAGGTCCTAAAAAATATATTTAATGGGACGTTTTGTTTTAGGGTCCTAATATCATATTAAACTTGGTAGGACACTACAAATGTGGATTCTATAAACTATATGTATAAGACACTTTATATTTCAGTCCTATTATATGATTTTGAAAAGTAATCTCAGGTCCCAAAAAGTTTGGCTAATAGGACGCTTAGTTTTAGTGTCCTCATATATAAGTTTACTAGTTTATAACCCGCGGTTTCGCGGGATTTAAATATTAGGGTGCGTTTGTTTTCATTCTAATTGAAAATTTAGCGTAGAATATTAAACCGTTCAACATTTAGTGTGTTTGTTTGTGACATCTGAATCACAAATGATAATACATTTATTTTACATCATTCTTAAAGTTAATCCGAAAAACAAGATTTTGTCATAGTTCTGTAATTAAAATGATTATCAAACAATATTAGGGTCCGGGGCGAGTTATAGATACAAACCCGTATACACAAAAAATGACCGAAATCTGTATTCTCGATTTGTGTAAATTACAATAATGATATGAACAATATTTATATATCTTACCACTTGTTACTCAATCTTAAATATTGGCGTTTCATTCTCGTCAGTTTGTTTTTTTTAAAAAGAACCAAATTCAATATCCAATTGTTATGAGTTTCCGATTGGTAATAGTAATAAAGTATGTAAACTGATGATATTGTCGTTTTAATAGAATTATATATACTAATATTAATCGATAATATAGATGTAATTATTGTTTATATATATATATATATATATAAACAATAATTACATCTATATTATCGATTAATATTAGTATATATAATTCTATTAAAACGATATATATATATATATATATATATATATATATATATATATATATATATATATATATATATATATATATATATATATATATATATATATATATATATATATATATATATATGGGGTATGGTTATTGTACAAAGATGCTTAAACTACAAATAATAAAAAAGAATATAGACCGTTAGATTTGATGAGATTTGGGTAATAAAATTATTTTATTTATTTTTTGTTTATGGGCAGTTAAGGGTACTATAGTCTTTAAACATCTCATAAATCACGTTTTCAAAGTATTCAGATGCATGACGGTCCAAATATTTCGGTGGTTCTTAAACAACTTTGAATACAAACTTCATGCTAATTAAAGTGCCTTATATTATTGATACAAAATACAATTTTTTTTTTAAAGGCAAACTCACACACTATTAACACGAATATTTATAACCACGAATATGTCTCAAGTGAGACTTGAACTCTCAAACTCTTGGTTGAAGGGCCACCACGATACCGCTGGGTCAAATGCCCTTTTGGTGATACAAAATACAAATTAACTTTAAAAAATCAATGCATGATGATTCTTTTATAAATAAATGAAAGGCAATACGTATTTAATTTGAAAACTTGATACACCACATTATTTGAAATACATAATGCATCGATATGTTTTTTATACAGAAATACAAAATTTGATACAAAGAAACTAAAGTTGATACATAAAGGGTATGGTTATTGTACAATGATGCTTAAACTACAAATAATAAGAAAGAATATAGACCGTTAGATTTGATGAGATTTGGGTAATAAAATTATTTTATTTATTTTTTGTTTATAGGCAGTTAAGGGTACTATAGTCTTTAAACATCTCATAAATCACGTTTTCAAAGTATTCAGATGCATGACGGTCCAAATATTTCGGTGGTTCTTAAACAACTGAATACAAACTTCATGCTAATTAAAGTGCCTTATATTATTGATACAAAATATAATTTTTGTTTTTTAAAGGCAAACTCACACACACTATTAACACGAATATTTATAACCACGAATATGTCTCAAGTGAGACTTGAACTCTTAAACTCTTGGTTGAAGGGCCACCACGATACCGCTGGGTCAAATGCCCTTTTGGTGATACAAAATACAAATTAACTTTAAAAAATCAATGCATGATGATTCTTTTATAAATAAATGAAAGGCAATACGTATTTAATTTGAAAACTTGATACATCACATTATTTGAAATACATAATGCATCGATATGTTTTTTATACAGAAATACAAAATTTGATACAAAGAAACTAAAGTTGATACATAAATAACGTACAATTAGAACATATATTAACCCGGAAAAAGGTACACCGCCAATTGTATAACCATTTGATATATTTCAAAAGATTTTTGATTATAAATTTTTTATAACCATTTGATACACACATACATACATGATACATACATCCTACATGACACATAATAAATGATACATGATACATACAAACATTTTATTTAGTAAGTGAGGAAACCCCCTATGAACGAGCACATTGACTCCCTCATAGAAGGTAAAACCTCGGGTAATCAAGCCCCTCGAGCGTGAGATCTGGTACCGGGTGAAATGCCCCGTTCATATACATTATAAACGATTCATAATAGTTGATTACTTCACGAGGTATTTGACCTCTAAATGATACATTTTACAAACATTGCATTCGTTTTTAAAAGACAACCTTCATTACATTGAAAGTTAAACAGGCATGCATACCATTTCCTAATATATCAATCTATCAATCACTTCTTATCAATCTTGATGAACTTAATGACTCGAATGCAACGCCTTTTGAAATATACCATGAATGATTCCAAGTAATATATTTAAAATGAGTAAATGCACAGCGGAAAATTTTCTTAATACCTGACAATAAACATGCTTTAAAGTGTCAACCAAAAGGTTGGTGAGTTTATTAGTTTATCATAACAATCATTTCCATTTTTTTTAATAGACCACAAGATTTCTATTTCCTTTTCTCATAAATATACGTCTCATACATAGAGACAAAAATCATTCATATGGATTGAACACTTGGTAATCGACCTTAACAAGATGCATATAGAATATCCCCATCATTCCGGGACAACTTCGGACATGATAAATTCGCCATCATTTCGGGACAACTTCGAACATGATAAATTCGCCATCATTCCGGGACAACTTCGGACATGATAAATTCACCATCATTCTGGGACAACTTCGGACATGATAAAAAAAGGCATATTCGATTTCGATAATTCAACCATAGAATGTAGTTTTTGATCACTTGTGTCTATTTCGTAAAACAGTTATAAAAGTAGCGCATGTATTCTCAGTCCCAAAAATATATATTGCAAAAGCATTTAAAAAGGGAGCAAATGAAACTCACCATACTGTATTTTGTAGTAAAAATACATATAACGTCATTTATCAAGTGTAAGGTTGGTCTCGAATTCACGAACCTATATCATTTGTATATTTATTAATGCATTTAATGGAATCACATAATTTCCTTTATTAGTATGTATTATTTATATATATTTTTAGTTATATAGAATTTATACTAAATTCCATTAAAAACAAATACTCATATTATATCTTATATTATATGTTATAAATATATTTATGTTGTATATATATTTAGAATGTTTAATACCTATATATTTAGTTATATTAGTATATATATATATATATATATATATATATATATATATATATATATATATATATATATATATATATATATATATATATATATATATATATATATATATATATATGGTTGGTATTATATTAAAACAAATCATTAGTTTGTTATATATAAGTAATTATATAAATAATGTTAATATGTTTGATATATAGTATATAAACTATTAATATAATTATAATATATGTATTAAGTATATTTTAGGTATAAAATATTTATCTGTAACAAAAATGATAGTTTTGATAATAATGATTTACTAATAATAATAACTTTATTGATATTTATAATACTAAAAATAATAACGATATTGTTAAAAATGATACTTATGTTAATAATAATAATATCAGTACTAATAATTACAAAAATGATATTAATACTAATATTAGTGAAATTAATAATAACTTTTATTATTTTTATAATAACAATAATAATAATCGTAATCGTAATCATAGTAATAATAGTAGTGCTAAAATGATAAACTAATAATGATAATAACATTAATAATACTTATAGTAATAATAATACTTATTATGATACTAATATTAATAATTATAATACTTATATTAACAATAATAATAATAACAACAATAACAATAATCATAGTAATAACACTAATAATAATAATAATAATAATAATAATAATAATAATAATAATAATAATAATAATAATAATAATAATAATAATAATAATAATAATAATAATAATAATAATAATAATAATAATAATAATAATAATAATGATAATAATAATAATAAATAAATAAAAATGAGAAAACTACCTCATAAGCTTTAAAAAAAAATGCTACCCACGCCCGGGCTCGAACCAGAGACCTCTCATACCTTGCAAACACCCTTAACCATCGGACCATACCAGCCTTTCTGTTTTAAAACTTGTTCTATATTTATATATCCAATATTTATATCTGTTTTATTTTCTTCTTCCTCTAAACTCGATCAAAGGTAAAACCATTTGTATCAACGAATTAATTAGTAAAATTAAACCTTGTTAACAAACAGAAACGACTCATAGTGGTTGATTGAATTAATTTAAACAACAGAACAAAATTCGAGCTGTAGCAGGCTGATAAGAACGCATATGAACTCAAGATCAAAATTCAAATTCTGGAATGTTTTAGAACATACTTATAACATGAAACAGATAGTAAATTGTTCCAAGAAACTTTCTGGATCCTCAATTGATCCTAAAACATCAAATAGATTTCAAATTTAACGATGAACACTACAGTTGACTTTTTGAATATTAAGTTTGACTCAAAAATTGGAACTCGATAGATAAAATTGAACCTTAGGATTTTTCAGATAGTTTAAGTAGAAGATTCCTAACAAGACTGCAATTTTACATTTTGAAAATTGATTCATTTTCAAAGTTTTTGAAAAATGAAGCAAGAACAGAGAATGTGGTATGTGTTCTTCGAATTTCGTTTTGATTTTTGTTCCTTAAGCTCGAATTGTATTATTAGGGTATCATATAGAGTTTATCAGATATTATTACAACATGATTGACTCATTTACCTTTGTTTTGTAGCTTGGATTGCTCGACACCAAATATTCGATTAGTACGAAGAAAAAAATAAAAAATTAAAAGGTGAAGTCAACCTCTAACGGATTTTGTTTGTGTTATAGATGATTGGATCAAGTTGGTAATTCCAGTAGACAAATTACATAGCATAAACAGCAATTTGAAACTGAATTACATATTTATCTTATATTTAATTACGTATATACCGTATTTATGTATATATAATATTTGTATATGTATTTATATGTATAATTCTGTATTTGTATACTTATATCTCAAATTTATATGTATTTGTATATTAAGTATATACTTAATCATAATAACATTTAATTATACAAATTTTAATATCTAATATTAATGAAACAAATAATAATAGTAACAATAGAAATAATAATGATAATACTACTAATATTAATAATAATCCTACTATTAACAATATTAATAAGAGTAATCATAGTGATAACAATAATAAGTTTAATAATAATAATGATAATAATAATATTAATAATAATAATAATAATAATAACTTATACATTTCAAATTTTTTTATATATATGTATATCTCATATTAAAATTAATAATACAAATATTAATATCAATATTAATCTTAGTAATAATAATGAAAGTAATAATAATAATATTGATATATATTATTTATATTCTAACATGTAATTTCAAATAATATATTAACTTTACATCTCATTACTAATGTAATACTTATTCCATAAAATACATATTTGAATTTTAAATATTTATATATATTTTATATCTATTTCAATGTATAGATCATATGCATATTTATATGTATTCATTTTAATAGTAACTTAATTATTTTATTTATCATTTTACATGTTTGATTCCAATTGATTAAGGCGTATTTTATTAACTCAAAATTTTATATATATATATATATATATATATATATATATATATATATATATATATATATATATATATATATATATATTTATTTTGATATATTTATATATATATGTATTTACATATTTATTTACACACAATTGTTCGTGAATCGACGGGCATAGTCAATGATTAACTAAATCCATGTAAATAGTTCAGAGAATTTTTGAGATTCAACTAAATAGACTTTGCTTATCATATAAAATTCATATAAAATTAAGTTTAAATTTAGTCGGAAATTACAAGGTCGTCACAGTACCTACCCGTTAAAGAAATTTCGTCCCCGAAATTTGATTGAGATCGTCATGACTAACAACAAGAATGTTTTCCTAACGAATATGAGCTGATAAATAAAGTTTTATTACCGTTGAGTAATATAGATAATATAATTCAATTACTCGAAGAGTACAAACGAAGCTATCACAAAAGACTGAAATGAGATAATAAAGATTTTCCTTAACCTCTGACGTAGTCAAAGCTGATTTCCGGGATTCTAGGGATTTAAAAGAAATCTTTGTACTAAGATTTGGTACTTTCATAACCCATCCTAATCCATCCGGACGAAGTCCATATTGATTATAGACGATTCGTAATAGTTGATTACATCGCGAGGTACTTGACCTCTATATGATACATTTTACAAACATTGCATTCGTTTTTAAAAGACAAACTTGCTTTACATCGAAAGTTGACGGCATGCATATCATTTCATAATATATCCAACTATAATTGACTTAATAATAATCTTGATGAACTCAATGACTAGAATGCAACGTCTTTTGAAATATGTCATGAATGACTCCAAGTAATATCTCTAAAATGAGCAAATGCACAGCGGAGGATTTCTTTCATACCTGAGAATAAACATGCTTTAAAGTGTCAACCAAAAGGTTGGTGAGTTCATTAGTTTAACATAAATAATCATTTCCATCATTTTAATAGACCACAAGATTTTCATATTTCATAAACATCATTCTCATATCAGGCATTTCTCAAACTGCATAGAGATAAAAAATCATTCATATGGATTGAACACCTGGTAACCGACGTTAACTTAATGCATAGAATATCCCCAAAACAGAGCCTCTCGTCTGTATAATAATCTCGAAGTACTAAAGCATTCGTACCCCGAATGGGACTTGTCAAGGTCCATAGATCTATCTTTAGGATTCGCGTCAATCAGGGGCCATTTCCCTAAATTCTTAGGTTACCAGACTTGAAGGGCGATATTCGGTTCATAATCCAACCATAGAATGTAATTTTAAGTACTTGTGTCTATTTCGTAAAACATTTATAAAAACAGCGCATGTATTCTCAGTCACAAAAATATATATTGCAAAAGCATTTAAAAAGGGAGCAAATGAAACTCACCAAATGTATTTTGTAGTAAAAAATACATATATCTGTATTGTACAATGCAGGGTTGATCTCGGATTCACGAACCTATATCATTTATATATATTAATACACATAATTGCAATCGAACAATTGTATATATATGAATTTGTTAGTTATGTCATATTTATAATAATAATATGTATTTGTCTTCATATTTTCATTTTGTATATTATAAATTTTGTTATGTCATACGTATTAAGTATATATATATATCATTTGTTTGAAAAATAGAAATTATAATAATAATACTAAAATAATATTACATATGGTAAAATTATAATAATTATAATACTTAAGTTTTCTAATAGAAGTAATAATGTTAATATTTCTATTAGTGATAATACTAATAATGATATTAATGACAATAACTATAAAAATATCAACTTTTCTGTTTAATGATAGTTAAGATAATGATTTTAGTAGTTACCTAATAGTAATCTTCATGATAATATTTATAATCATGTTAGTGGTAATAATAATAATCTTAATATTAATATTAATGATGATAATACTAATAATTATAATCATGTTTATAATAATAATAATAATGATAATACCTAATGTTACTAATAAAAATATTAGAGTTAATAATTTTGTTAATAATAATAATAACTATAATCCTAATTGTATGATACTTATACGAATTTGATAATACTCTTTATTTTATTAAAATAATGATATTGCTAAATATTAGGAGTAATAATAATTACATTATCATAATAATAATAACGATAATAATAATAACAATATTAGTTATGTTAATGTTAATAATACTTATAACATTAATATTAGTGATACTAACACAACAATATCATTTTAATTAATAATATTAACAATGTTATCATACTAGTATTAATGTTACTAATAACAATACTTATTATGGCAATAACAATAATAATAATAATAATAATAATAATAATAATAATAATAATAATAATAATAATAATAATAATAATAATAATAATAATAATAATAATAATAATAATAATAATAATAATAAATATCAAATTATACCTTAGAAACAAAAAGAGATAAACTGTCTAGTACGGGACTCGAACCCAAGACCCCTCGCTAACCCGCCAAATACTCAAACCACTCCTCCATCCACGTTTTTCTGTTTTTAAAATCCATGTACGTTTATTTATATCCCTTTTCTGTTTCATCCCCTTTCTTCTCCAAGTACTTAATCGATCCTCCTCCCTTTCTAACTAATTGACCAACATATCAAGTTACTCGTATACAGAATTCGATTGTTGGATTTAATACTCAACATAGAACCATAAATAAGTAATACCTTGGATTGAAAAAAAAAATTGAATAAAAAGCTGTTGTCGCTGTTATTGTTTAAAAAAAATTATTGATTTCAAGATTGAGGACGTTTTAGATTATATATAAAACACGAAAAAAATTCTAAATTGTATATAAAAACTTTATGTATACTTAATTTTACTTAAAACATGAAAAAAATTTCGAATTTTTACGAAGAACATATGGGTTGACTTTTGAAAACAAAAGTTTGACTCCAAAATTAACACTCGATAATAAGATTTGGAATTTGAGATTGTGCAGATAGTTTGAGTAAAATATTCCTAACAAGAATACATTTTTAGATTTTGTAAATTGATTCGAATTCTGTCTTTGGCTAAAAAAAATACGTACAGAGTACCATACCCGTTTCAATATTAATTATTTGAAAGAAAAAAAATAGCAGCAGGAATTGTTAATTGAGAATTGATGATGATGGGAGTATTCTTGTGATTAAGGTGGTTTATAAGGATTAATTGTTGTCTTTAAAAAAAAATGGTTGACCTATATATCTCAGGAACTTAAGAACGGACAATACATAATAATACAAAAAAAATAAAAAGTGAAACTGATGTTTAACAGAATTTGTCACAATTTGCTCAGTTCTTTTCGATACATAAACAAATCAGATACAGGAATCAATCTACAGCAGTAGAAGAAATAAAGTAGGAAAAAGATAAAACTGTTATTTATCTCATATGTAATTCGTACAACAAAGATCCTAATATCATATTCAGATAATAATTTAAAGATGATTATGATTATGATATTTAACTGGATACGTACCATCTGCATATAACCGTATATGTAATAATAATAATAATAGCTGTATATATCATTGTAATGACCCAGAATTTTTCGACCAAATTATACTTATGAGATTAATATTTACATAAGTTAAACCATACCAACATGATAAGAAATCCAAATTGTTGAGACTTGTGTTTTTGAAAAGAGTTTTACACAACGTTTGACCGTCCAATATGACCGATGATATCATGAACTATATAACATACGATAATTATACGTTTGTGTATATATATGTATTTATATATATTTAACATGATTTAAGGATGGTTTAACATCTCATTGTGTACTAATGACAATGAGTTATAAGTATATTTTGAAACTACTAACTTAAGTTTTCAAAACGATAACTATACGTAACATTCTTTGATATATATACTTATAATCTATAATGCTTATACATGTATCGTATATATAATGTATTTAATCACTTTTTAAGGACTTAAATACATAAAATAATATAAGTATATTCACAATAGATAGCTATATTTGAATTCTCGTTCCGTTTCCTCAAGATTTCTATACGTATATCTAGGGTATATGTACCCGTATCATACCCAGCTTCTATACATATTTACTATTGGTATATACACATCAAATCAACATCCTAATCAACATTATTACTGCCCTAGATATGAGGTAACTAGGATTTGTCAAGTAGTATGAATTATTAGTAAGAAAACAAAATTAGGAATCCTTTTCTTTCTTTATAAACTAAAAACGTTTTTATAAATGAACACCATTTCTTCACTCCATTTTCTCATATCTACACCCTCATTTATCTCTCAAAATACTCCTAACTTCATACTTGATCATCTCCAAGCATTTTCCCCATCATTTAGCTTCAATTACAAGCCTTAAACACCATAAGAAAACTCTTTCAAGAACATATCAAAATAACCACCCATTTGAAGAAGTTTACTTCCAACCTTTTGATCTAACTCCACCACTCTTTGATTCCAAGATTATTTCTTATCTTTTGCAGTAACTTTGTCCAAGTAACTTGAGGTAGTAACCTTGTTCATAATCTTATTCAATTCATATTCATATAGCTATCTTATTTTGTGGTATAAAATTTTAACAACAAGAACATGGTTTGAATGATTTCAAACTTGTTCGCAAACTAAATAGATCCTTTTAACTTGACTTTTAAAACACTTCAAGACCTGTAATATATCATAATGATATGCTAACCTAACAAAATATAACTTGGTTTTACAAAGAACATCTTAAAACTGAATCTACGTCGTCAGAGTGCAACCGGGGGTTGTTTTGGGTTGGATAATTAAAAACCATCTTGAACTTTGAATTGGAAGTTCATGTTCTGGAAAAATGATATTTCTTATGAATATGTTAACACATAAAAATTTCATGATTTAACTCAAAGTGTAAGTATTTTTAGAAAAATGATCATTAAATGTTGTTTTAATGATGAAAAATGATCACTTTCATAAGTTTCACCAAAGTTTGACCTATAACCTATGATTTCAAATACAAACTAAGGTATTTTCAGTTCATATTCTTAAAATTTGACTCGATCCAAGGAAGTGGAAAGTTGAACCAACAAAAACGGAGTTGTAATGAAGAAACTACGACTAAAACAAGATTGGGTATCCGAAGCTAGTTTAGCTACGAAAATATTTGGAGAAAAAGTAAATTAATCATATCTTTTCTAATTAATATGATATTTTATATATAATTACTTATGATTTGATTTTATATATTTCAGGACCACCCGTAAAAAACACTAGAAGATTAATCATAAGACCTCATGATTGTACGCAACACGTCATTTGACAACACGGTACTTTATGTACGCAACACGTCATTTGACAACATGGTACCATGGGTCAAGATTAATTCTGATCAATACGAATATGATAGGGTCTTTATTTATTTTATTTAAGCAACTAATTGTGGACCACTAACATCGGACTGCTAATTACGGACTAAGAAAATATTAAAAGTATTAAAAGTATATATATATGTAACGATTACTTAAAAAGAAAATATGTTAATATATTATATATATGGTTAGGTTCGTGATATCTATCGGAGACCAAGTCGAATTAAATACCTTCAAGGCAAAAATGAGTTTCATTTGCTCTCTTTTTAATTGCTTTTGCAATATATATTTTTGTGCTGAGAATACATGCGCTGCTTTTATAAATGTTTACAAAATAGACACAAGTACTTAAAAATATATTCTATGTTGAGTTGTACCACTGGCATATTTCCCTGTAGCTTGGTAACTACCATTTACATGCGGTATTGTAAACGCGAATCCTGTTGATAGATCTATCGGGCCTGACAACCCCAACCGGACTGGACGACCAGTATTCAACGGTTGCACAGTACTTCGTTTTGGTGACTACACTTGGTACGGTGTAGTGAGATTTCATAATAAAGGGAATATGCGACGTTGATTAAATGTTAAGTATGGTTACCAAGTGCTCAACCACTTAGAATGCTTTACATACACTTGCGAGTGTATTATGTTTATGATTATGAAATCTTGTGGTCTATTAACATATTGAAATGATTGTTATGATAAACCTATGAACTCACCAACCTTTTGGTTGATACTTTAAAGCATGTTTATTCTCAGGTACGAATTAAGTCTTCCGCTGTGCATTTGCTCAATATAAGGACATTACTTGGAGCCGATCATCGTAATGGGACCAAATATTGATGACTTAGTCCAGGTGGATTAGGACGGGTCCTTTCAGTTGGTATCAGAGCGGTGGTCGTAGCGAACCAGGTCTTGAATTAGTGTGTCTAAATAGTAGTTGTTAGGATGTATTAATGAGTCTGGACTTCGACCGTGTCTACATGTCAAAAGTTTTGCTTATCATTTCTAGTCGAAAATCACCTGCTTATCATCCTTAGGAAATTACCTGCTTATCATTCATAAGTCTAGACACGTTTTACTGCATTTACTGCATTGATAGTGTATAGACGAATTCTTATCTTAGCATATCTGTTATTGCGAACTTTGACTGATATCTTTTCAAAGATTCTCCGTAATTTACGGGATTTTGGTATTATATATACATATGTAAATTATGTATTGAAGAGTACCCAATCTAACTCCTATAATCTATTCTATACCAAAAAATTCATTTTCCCCATTATACAAGATGGATTCCGCAACTAGTTCGAATTCTTCAGATTCCGACAGTTATGCCGATATGAATTTCCATTCGGGCTCCGAAAGCAGCGTCACCGGAATGGATCAACCAATTTTCCATCATCTATTCTGGATGAATTGGGGATGGGTTCGTAATATACTAAATCACTGGAGACAAGAAGAAGGTGATCCATTCCATCCACCAAATTGCCCTCTTGGCGATGAACCCGAAGCACTTACCGGCGAACCTATTCGAAACACCATTTTCTCTCTCATTTCTAGAGTATCTCGTCACGATTATATACTATCCCATATTACAAATCTTGTTCATTCGCTCGCTCCAACCGCCAATCATCCCGGTGTACTAGCAGAAGTTAACGAACTTCGCGCTCGCGTGACGGCTTTGGAGAACATGGTGCGAAGGTTGCAAACACCGGCAGCAGCACCAGCAGCATAATCAGCACCACCATCAATAACATCAACAATACCATCATCACCACTAACAAACAACATCCGCATCACACGTCTCGACATCATAATATGTCCCACAAACATCAACATCATACGCACCATTGATACTAATGAGTACCAACAATAATGAACGATGAAGTATTGATCCATACCTTCATTGATATTCTGCGAAGAATATATGGTTTCAAAAAGTTTTGGAGATTTCTTATTCTAGCTCAAACCGAAAAGCAAATGAGATTAATATCATATTAACTCATTAAATTCATGATTTCATCTGAAGAAAATATGTATGTATATATGTTTTCATAAAGATTGTAATTAAAAGTTCTTTTGTACAAAATATTAATGGTGAAATTTTTTTTTAACGGGTAGGTAATACCCGAGGAATAATTAGATTTCATCTTAATAAGTTACATTGTACATTCGTCGAAGCTGATTCAACAGTCATTTACTATCCTACTTACAACCACCGATATATGTATCCGTTCACCGCAGAATAATCATTTTCATTCAATTTCATATTTGGATTTTGACTTCCCAGAATCCAACAAGTGGCATATGAATAAAACATTTGACAAAATAAAATCTGTTAGAAACAAACAAATTAACTATGAAAAATTTTGTTAAGAATCCACGCTAACTGTTCCAGCTAACTGTTCCTAGCTAACTGATTACATTTTATTTATCGCAGTTTATTTATAGCAATTTAATTATCGCACTTTTATTTATCGTCATTTAATTTATGTAATTATTTTACGCACTTTAAATATCGGGACACGTATACAATGTTTTGACATATCATATCGACGCATCTATATATATTATTTGGAATCACCATAGACACTCTATATGCAGTAATGATCGAGTTCTCTATACAGGGTTGAGGTTGATTCTACAATAATATATATAGTTTGAGTTGTGATCGAGTCTGAGACGTATACGGGTCACGACATGTATTAATTAATTCATATATTATATATTAAACTATATATGAATTATTGGACTGTTACTGTGGACTATCGACTGTGGACTAATGACATTGGACAATTAAAATGAATTAAAATGAATTAAAATATTGATTATAACATAGGAAACTAAACATTTCTTCAAGATTGCCACTTGATTTCATCTTAAACCTCATTGTATCTCGACGATTACAATCAGCGTTCAAATCTATCATGATTCTTAAAAACAACTCAACCGAGAGGATAAACCAACCGCACTTCATCTACGGAAGAAAAGATTGATGCATATAGTTATGCACCTGAAAAACCCTCGAAAACTGAGTAAACGTTTGACACGTATCTGTTCTAGTTCCTTTGACATTGTTATTACCGAAGATCGTTTTGCAATCCCTTTCCAAAGTAGCTAATTTTGTCACAGCTCCAGCAAGTCAACTCCGACTTTTCATCCGAAACAACTTTATTATAACCGCGATATATATGCGTACTCTTTATTGTTACTGGGGAACCTTTTATATTCCACAATATTACCATCATCGATTAATCATTCTAAAAACACAATTCTCCTGAAACTACCTCGGTTTGATAACCGATGACCCAGATCAGTTAACTTTGAAAATGCTGACGAAGCAGCATGTTGTAGATGATCTTAATGGCCAAAAGTTTGATGATAAAGAAAGGAGTGTTAGGAACGCTCGATAGAAAATTTAGTACCGAAAAGCGGATTATGCGAAACTATGAAGAAAGCCGTGGACAAATCACAAAGAATAAGTTTGCCTTCAAAGAATCCAAATGACGCTGTGCCTGCTGAAATCATTAGCAAACATCTTATTTCTCATTCTAAACCTTCACAGACAAATCTTCTTCATCATCCATTGATATTAGAAATTCTAAGATATTCTAGTATGTTCTATTATAAATATCCTCCATATTTCTGGCGATATTTTCACAACTATTCTTATCTGAGATCATTTATCTCTCCGTAATATCTGCAAAATAAAAGAAACTGTGTTAGTTTCTAAATTCTGAAACCTTCGAGTTTAAAATATGAATGTTTTGAAGTAGTGTTGGGAACTGAAGCATGGATTAGTATAATATAATGAAACTTGATCAACGTCATTATATTACAGTAAGTCATGCTGAGTTTCTAATAAAGCATGATGATTCACAGTACCGTCACCATGTGCCATTTACACAACTCTTACATTCTATCTAATCTCTAAACATATCAAGAGAATATTTTTCTGGATGGCTCGGTCATCTCCAGGGTATTCTGGTAATTTAATAAATCAAAATCGTTCTATTACCATTTTCTTCTTAGAGCATTAGCTATGTTCATTCTGAATTTCATATCTACGAATTCCGGACCATTACTCGCTTGACTCGAAGTCGGGAAGAGAAAACGAAAGCATGAAGCTCCGAAAAATAAGGAAGAATATAAACTCCGATAATAACCCCGAAATTACAAACCGTGTATATCGATGCAGATAGCAATATAGAGACACGGGAGAATTAGAAACACTATAAACACAAGAGTATAGTAGAAGTAAATAGATTCTTTTGGTGGTAGATGAAAAAGAAGAATGACAGATATAAAAGTTAGGAGTATATCAAGAATCAGGACTGGATGGAGCATATTGATGAATGCTTTAAAGTAAGAATCAAGGGAGAAAGAATAGAAGGTGTGAGTAATGGAAAATAAGGAAACGAAGGGGTGAATTTATAGTGAAATATCCGACAGAGCAATCGAAACAGATTATTGCATATAATCAAAGAAGATCCTGATTTCCTTAATCACCAAAGAACCAAATCTTATTACGTAAGATTCTCTTTAAATTCCTTAAATCCCGGAAATCAATCATAACTACGTCATCGGTTAAGACGAATATATTTTACTCATCTCACTCTTTTACGATAGTCTCATTTATATTCTTCGCATAATCGAATCGTTTTATCTACATTACTCAATGATGATAAAACTCCATTATCACCTTATATTTGTCATGAAAACCTTCTTATTGTTATCCATAACAACCTCTATCAAATTTCGGGGACGAAATTTCTTTAACGGGTAGGTACTGTAATGACCCGGAATTTTCCGACCAAATTATACTTATGAGATTAATATTTACATAAGTTAAACCATACCAACATGATAAGCAATCCAAATTGTTGAGACTTGTATTTTTGAAAAGAGTTTTACACAATGTTTGACCGTCCAATATGACCGATGATATCACGAACTATATAACATACGATAATTATATGTTTGTGTATATATATGTATTTATATATATTTAACATGATTTAAGGATGGTTTAACATCTCATTGTGTACTAATGACAATGAGTTATAAGTATATTTTGAAACTACTAACTTAAGTTTTCAAAACGATAACTATACGTAACATTCTTTGATATATATACTTATAATCTATAATGCTTATACATGTATCGTATATATAATGTATTTAATCACTTTTTAAGGACTTAAATACATAAAATAATATAAGTATATTCACAAAAGATAGCTATATTTGAATTCTCGTTCCGTTTCCTCAAGATTTCTATATGTATATCTAGGGTATATGTACCCGTATCATACCCAGCTTCTATACGTATTTACTATTGGTATATACACATCAAATCAACATCCTAATCAACATTATTACTGCCCTAGATATGAGGTAACTAGGATTTGTCAAGTAGTATGAATTATTAGTAAGAAAACAAAATTAGGAATCCTTTTCTTTCTTTATAAACTAAAAACGTTTTTATAAATGAACACCATTTCTTCACTCCATTTTCTCATATCTACACCCTCATTTATCTCTCAAAATACTCCTAACTTCATACTTGATCATCTTCAAGCATTTTTTCCATCATTTAGCTTCAATTACAAGCCTTAAACACCATAAGAAAACTCTTTCAAGAACATATCAAAATAACCACCTATTTGAAGAAGTTTACTTCCAACCTTTTGATCTAACTCCACCACTCTTTGATTCCAAGATTATTTCTTATCTTTTGCAGTAACTTTATCCAAGTAACTTGAGGTAGTAACCTTGTTCATAATCTTATTCAATTCATATTCATATAGCTATCTTATTTTGTGGTATAAAATTTTAACAACAAGAACATGGTTTGAATAATTTCAAACTTGTTCGTAAACTAAATAGATCCTTCTAACTTGACTTTTAAAACACTTCAAGACCTGTAATATATCATAATGATATGCTAACCTAACAAAATATAACTTGGTTTTGCAAAGAACATCTTAAAAACTGAATCTATGTCGTTAGAGTGCAACCGGGGGCTGTTTTGGGTTGGATAATTAAAAACCATCTTGAACATTGAATTGGAAGTTCATGTTCTGAAAAAATGATATTTCTTATGAATATGTTAACACATAAAAGTTTCAAGATTTAACTCAAAGTGTAAGTATTTTTAGAAAAATGATCATTAAATGTTGTTTTAATGATGGAAAATGATCACTTTTATAAGTTTCACCAAAGTTTGACCTATAACTTATGATTTTGAATACAAACTAAGGTATTTTCAATTCATATTCTTAACATTTGACTCGATCCAAGGAAGTGGCAAGTTGAACCAACAAAAACGGAGTTGTAATGAAGAAACTACGACTAAAACAAGATTGGGTATCCGAAGCTAGTTTAGCTACGAAAATATTTGGAGAAAAAGTAAATTAATCATATCTTTTCTAATTAATATGATATTTTATATATAATTACTTATGATTTGATTTTATATATTTCAGAACCACCCGTAAACAACACGATAAGATTAATCATAAGACCTCATGATTGTACGCAACACGTCATTTGACAACACGGTACTTTATGTATGCAACACGTCATTTGAAAACATGGTACCATGGGTCGAGATTAATTCTGATCAATACGAATATGATGGGGTCTTTATTTATTTTATTTAAGCAACTAATTGTGGACCACTAACATCGGACTGCTAATTACGGACTAAGAAAATATTAAAAGTATTAAAAGTATATATATATATATATATATGTAACGATTACTTAAAAAGAAAATATGTTGATATATTATATATATGGTTAGGTTCATGATATCTATCGGAGACCAAGTTGAATTAAATACCTTCAAGGCAAAAATGAGTTTCATTTGCTCCCTTTTTAATTGCTTTTGCAATATATATTTTTGGACTGAGAATACATGCGCTGCTTTTATAAATGTTTACAAAATAGACACAAGTACTTAAAAATATATTCTACGTTGAGTTGTACCACTGGCATATTTCCCTGTAGCTTGGTAACTACCATTTACATGCGGTATTGTAAACGCGAATCCTGTTGATAGATCTATCGGGCCTGACAACCCCAACCGGACTGGACGACCAGTATTCAACGGTTGCACAGTACTTCGTTTTGGTGACTACACTTGGTACGGTGTAGTGAGATTTCATAATAAAGGGAATATGCGACGTTGATTAAATGTTAAGTATGGTTACCAAGTGCTCAACCACTTAGAATGCTTTACATACACTTGCGAGTGTATTATGTTTATGATTATGAAATCTTGTGGTCTATTAACATATTGAAATGATTGTTATGATAAACCTATGAACTCACCAACCTTTTGGTTGATACTTTAAAGCATGTTTATTCTCAGGTACGAATTAAGTCTTCCGCTGTGCATTTGCTCAATATAAGGACATTACTTGGAGCCGATCATTGCAATGGGACCAAATGTTGATGACTTAGTCCAGGTAGATTAGGACGGGTCCTTTCAATCATTGTATTATATTTATGTATATTTGATTTTTATATATCTATTTATATAATTGTTTATATATCTTATATATATATATATATATATATATATATATATATATATATATATATATATATATATATATATATATATATATAACTGAAATTTATATATTTAATTGTATTTATATAAATCTGTATTTGTATATCTGTATTTTAGATATATAAGGAAAAATATGATAAGATTAATTTTATAACATTAATATTTAACATACATGTTCAATTTTAACAATAATAATGGAACTAATAATAATGATGATTTTTAATGATGATAATTTTTATTAATAATAATACTGTATCAATTTATATATATCAAGTTTCACTTTTGTATATAATAATTTTGATATTACTATTGAAATGACTATAACATTTATTTCTAACTTGTAATTACATTTAATATGTTATTATTACAAGTTATTAACTTTATCACATTTACTAGTTATCTAATGTATTACATATTACATATTTAATTATTTTATGTATTTTGCAATATACATGTAATATTACAGAAGTCATGTATATATTTATTTTACTAACAACTTAATTATTTTAATATATTATTTTTGTATTTTAATTCAAATGATAAAGTATACTTTATTAATTTCTAAAATATTATGTACATACTTATTTATATTTACACCCAATTGTTCGTGACTCGTCGGGAATAGTCAATGGTTAAATGAATTCATATAAACAGTTCAAGATTTTTGAGACTTAGTTTAACAGACTTTGCTTATCGTGTCGAATCATATAAAGATTAAGTTTAAATTTGGTCGAAAATTTTCGGGTCGTCACAGTACCTACCTGTTAAAGAAATTTTGTCCCGAAATTTGAGTATGGTCGTCATGGCTAACAATAAAAATGTTTTCATGATGAATATGAGTTGATAAATAGAGTTTTATCTCCGTTGAGTATTATGAATATGACAATTCGGTTACTCGAAGAGTACAAATGAAGCTATCACTAAATAGTGAAATGAGAAAGACAAGTTTCATCATAACTTTTGACTAGTCATGGTTGAATTCTGGAATTCAAGGAATTTAAAAAGAAGGTCTTCGAAATCTATAAGATCTGATTCTTCGGGATTTATGGAAATTAAGATCTCTTTAATTAAATGTGTTGATCTGCCTCGATTGCTCCGTCTGATATTTTCACTATAAATGAACTTCTTCCGTTCCAGTATTCTCACCATTCCTATACTTCCTTCCTCCATTCATACTTCCAAAATATTGTGAAAATGCTTCATCCAGTTCTGATTCTTGATATTTTCCTAACTATCGCTTCTGTCATTCTTCTTTTCCATTTACCACCGGAGGAATCTATTTACTTCTATTATTACCTTGGGGTTATAGTATTTCAAATTCTCCCTTGTCTTTATATAGCTATACGCATTGATATACACGGTTTGTAATTTATGTGTTTGTGATCGACTTTGTATTTTCCTTTATATTTCCGAGCTTCATACTCTTGTTTTCCTTTCCCGATTCCAAGTCAAGTGAATAATGGTCTAAAATTCATATGCATGATATTCTGAATGATCATAATATATTAAGCAGAAGATTTATAATAGCACGATTTGATTGGTTAAATTACCAGAATTACAGAAGATAGAACTATCAAGAATATATTTTTTTTTCTTGATAGGTTCGGAGGTTAAGTAGAATGAAAGAGCTATGTAACATGACACATGATGATGGTATGATTTACTGTGAACCATCATTACGTTTCATTAGAAACTCAGCATGGCTTACTGTAATATAATCACGTTGGCCGTGCGTCATTATATTATACTAACCCATGCTTCAATTCCCAACACTTTTCTACAATTCATTCATGATTTATACTTAGATTTTACAGAAGTTTCCAATATAATGTAATACAGAAAACACGAAGAGGTAGATAATTTCGGACAAGAATATTTATGAAAATATCCTCAGAAATATCGAAGATATTTATGATGATATTTTGGAATTTCTACGTTCGAAGGTTGATGAAGAAAAATTTTTCGCAAGATTTTAACATGACTTCGGAGCAAGATATTCTCTAAAGATTTCATTGGATTCAAATTTATCTGGGTTCTTTGAATATAGGGTATGATCCTTGTATTTGTCCTTGGCTTCCTTCATGGTTAGCTCAATCTGTTTTTCGGTACCAAATTTTCTATCGAGCGTTCCCAACATTCCATTCTTTATTATCAAACTTTTGGCCGTTTAGACCATCTAAAATTTTTTTGTTTCTTCTGCATTTAATGCTACCATATCTGAATCATCGGTTATCAATCCGAGGTGGTTTCCAGAGAATTGTGTTTTTAGATGATTAAACGCTGATGGTAATATGGTGGAATATAAAAGGTTCTCTGGTAACAATAAAAGAGTAGGCATATATATCAAGTTGATGATAAGGTTATTCCGAACGAAAAGTCAAAGTTGTCTTGCTGGAGCTGTGACAAAATTGGCTATTTTGAAAGGAATTATCAAGTCATTTTGGGTAATAATAACACCGAGGAATTAGCACAGCTATGTGTTAAATGTTTACTCAGTTTCCGAGAGTTTTTCAGGTGCATAACTATATGCATAAATCTTTCCTTCCGTAGATGAAATGCAGTTGGTTCATCCTCTCGATTGAGGTGTTTTCAAGAATCATGAAAGGTTTGAACGCAGATTGGAATCGTCAAGGTACAAATGAGGTTTAAGATGAAATCAAGTGGCAAACTTGAAGAAATGTTTAGTTTCATATGTTATAATCAATATTTTAATTCATTTTAATTGTCTAATTCTATTAGTCCACAGTCGATAGCAGCAAGAATTGTTAATCGAGAATTGATGATGATGGGAGTATTCTTGTGATTAAGGTGGTTTATAAGGATTAATTGTTGTCTTTAAAAAAAATGGTTGACCTATATATCTCAGGAACTTAAGAACGGACAATACATAATAATACAAAAAAAATAAGAAGTGAAACTGATGTTTAACAGAATTTGTCACAATTTGCTCAGTTGTTTTCGATACATAAACAAATCAGATACAGGAATCAATCTACAGCAGTAGAAGAAATAAAGTAGGAAAAAGATAAAACTATTATTTATTTCATATGGAATTCGTACAACAAAGATCCTAATATCAGATTCAGATAATAATTTAAAGATGATTATGATTATGATATTTAACTGGATACGTACCATCTGCATATAACCGTATATGTAATAATAATAATAATAATAATAATAATAATAGCTATATATATCATTGTATTATATTTATGTATATTTGATTAATATATATATATATATATATATATATATATATATATATATATATATATATATATATATATATATATAACTGAAATTTATATATTTAATTGTATTTATATAAATCTGTATTTGTATATCTTATTTTAGATATATAAGGAAAAATATAATTTTATAACATTAATATTTAACATACATTTTCAATTTTAACAATAATAATGGAACTAATAATAATGATGATTTTTAATGATGATAATTTTTATTAATAGTAATACTGTATCAATTTATATATATCAAGTTTCACTTTTGTATATAATAATTTTGATATTACTATTGAAATGACTATAACATTTATTTCTAACTTGTAATTACATTTAATATGTTATTATTACAAGTTATTAACTTTATCATATTTACTAGTTATCTAATGTATTACATATTTAATATTTAATTATTTTATGTATTTTGCAATATACATGTAATATTACAGAAGTCATATATATATTTATTTTACTAACAACTTAATTATTTTAATATATTATTTGTGTATTTTAATTCAAATGATAAAGTATACTTTATTAATTTCTAAAATATTATGTACATACATATTTATATTTACACCCAATTGTTCGTGACTCGTCGGGAATAGTCAATGGTTAAATGAATTCATATAAACAGTTCAAGATTTTTGAGACTTATTTTAACAGACTTTGCTTATCGTGTCGAATCATATAAAGATTAAGTTTAAATTTGGTCGAAAATTTTCGGGTCATCACAGGTTCTTCGATAAATAAGGAAATTAGAATCCTCTTTGGGTAAATGCGATAATCTGTCTCGATTGCTCCGTCTGATATGTCACTATAAATTCACTCCCTTCGTTTCCTTATTTTCACAGCTCATACTTTCTATTCTTTCTTTATTAATTCATACTTTTGTTTTCTCTTCCCGACTTTAAGTCAAACGAATAATGGTCCAGAATTTCGTAGGTATGGAGTTTCGAATGAACATGACTAATGTTCTAAGAGAGAAATTGTAATAGCACTATATTGATTGGTTAAATTACCAGAATTCACGAAAAAAGATAGGACTATCTAGAAGATATGTTCTTGATATGTTTGGAGGTTAGGTAGAATGTAAGAGTCGTGTAACATGGTACATGATGACGTTATGGTCTGTGAATTATCACATTTCATTAGAAACTCAGCATGACTTACTGTAATATAATCACGTTGATCAAGTGTCATTATATTATACTAACTCATGCTTCAGTTCTCAACACTACTTCAAAAACATTCATATTTTAAATTCGAATTTTTTTCAGAATTTAGAAGCTAAAACAGTTTCCTTTCTGATGTAACCCTGATATCGCGAAGAGATAAATGATTTCAGATAAGAATAGTTATGAAAATATCTTCAGAAATATCGAGGATATTTATAATGAAAGATACGATGATATCTTAGAATTTCTAATATCGATGGATGATGAATAAGATTTGTCCGTAAAGGTTTAGAGTCAAGAGGAAAGTATACGTTAATGACTTCAGCAGATACTGAATCATTTGGATTCCTTGAAGGCAGGTTTAGTCTTTGTGATTTGTCCACATCCTCCTTCATGATTTGCTCAATTCGTTTTTCAGTTCCAACTTTTCTGATTTTTTCCAACATATTATTCTTTATCATTAAACTTCTGATGGTTAAGGTCGTTTACAGTTTTTGTTGCTTCTTTCAGCTTTTTCAATATTCTGAGTATTGATTCTTAGACTGGATGCTTTTCAGAATTTCAGAATGAAAGATCATAATCCTAAGAGATAAATGTTATATGTATACATATAACTATTGATATAGAAACGTTGCGAGATTCAAAATACTAATTGCGGATTTCCGATAATTGATATGACAATGCTTGTTACAAGATGTGGATGGATATATGATAGAGTTTTAATGAACAATTATAATGGTTCTTCAGAGAGACTTAAGTCGATGAGTAATGAAGTTGTTGGTAAGTTTCTGCTAATGTGGTGAGATATAAACGGTTCCTCGGTAACGATGATGAAAGGCAAACTTATATATCAAGGTTATAATAAGGCTAATCCGAATGAAAAGTCGAAGTTAACTTGCAGGAGCTGTGACAAAATTGGCTACTTTGGAAAGGGATTGCAAAGTAATTTTCGGTAATAACAATGTCAAGGGAGCTAGCACAGATACGTGTTAAACGTTTACTCAGGTTTCGAGTGTTTTCAGGGGCATAACTATATGCATAAATCTTTCCTTCCGTAGATGAAGTGCGATTAGTTCATCCTCTCGATTGAGGTGTTTTCAAGAATCATGAAAGGTTTGAACGCAGATTGTAATCGTCAAGATACAAACGAGGTTTAAGATGAAATCAAGTGGCAAATTTGAAAAAAAATTTAGTTTCATATGTTATAATCAATATTTTAATTCATTTTAAATGTCCAATCTTGGTAGTCCACAGTTAGTAGTCCACATTTAGTAATTATAATATTCGAATTAATTAATACATATCATGACCCATTGTATACATGTCTCAGACTCGATCACAACTCAAAGTATATATATTATTTAAGAATCAACTTCAACCCTGTATAGCGAACTCGAGCATTACAGCATATAGAGTGTCTATGGTTATTCCAAATAATATACATAGATGACGTCAATATGATATGTCAAAACATTGTATATGTGTCCCGATTTATACAACGATATTTAAAGTGCGTAAAATAAATAATAGAAATTAAATGACGATAAATAAAATTGCGAGAATTAAAATTGCGATAAATAAATTGCGATAAATAAAATGTAATACGGAATTAACAGTTAGCTAGGAACAGTTAGCTAGGATTTTGTTAGCGTGGATTCTTAACAAAATTTTCTCATAGTTAATTTGTCTGTTTCTAACAAATTTTATTTTGTCAAATGTTTTCTTCATTATGCCTCTTGTTGGATTCTGATAGGTCAAAATCCAAATATGAAATTGAATGAAAATAGTTATTCTGCGGTGAATGGATACGTATATCGGTGGTTGTAAGTAGGATAGTAAATGATTGTTGAATCAGCTTCGAAGAATGTACAGTGTAACTTATTAAGGTGAAATCTAAATATTCCACGGGTATTACCTGCCCGTTAAAATATTTCACCATTAACAGTTTGTACAAAAGAATTTTTAATTACAATCTTTATGAAAATATATATACATATATGTTTTCTTCAGATGTAATCATGGATTTAGTGAGTTAATATGATTTTTAAATCATTTAGTTTACGGTTAGAACTAGAGTACATAATCTCTAAAACATTAGAGGTTACATAACCATCATGTCTAACGAAAACAAATGATGTAGAACGTCATGTAGAACGGTGATTATACTCGAGATACAGAAAGAGATGTTGAGGCATGTGATGTTGAAAATTGAGTTGTTGGTGGTATTGTTGGGGCGGTGTTGTTGCTGAAGCTGGTAAGTTTTGCATCACGTTTTCCAAATTGATTACTCGAGCGCGAAGTTCGTTGACTTCTTCTATTATTCCGGGATGATTGTCGGTCGAAATGAGCGGATGAATAAGATTTAGAATTATGGACAGAATATAATCGTGACGAGCTACTCTAGAAATGAGGCTGAAAATGGTGTTTCAGATAGGTTCACAGGTAAGTGTTTCAGGTTCTTCACCAAGAGGTGAATTCGGTTGGTGGAAGGGATCGCCTTCTTCGTATCTCCATTGATTAAGTAGACTACGAACCCATCTCCAATTCATCCAGAATAAATGATGGCTGATTGGTTGATTCATTCTGGTGACGCTGCTTTCGGACTTTAGGTGAGCATCTATGTCGGAATAGCTGTCGGATTCTGAAGAACTTGAACTAGTGGCGAGTTCCATTCCGTACGATTGAGTAAAGGGTTTTTTGATATGAAATGATTTTTGGATATCGGATGATATTCTAATTACATAGAATACCTATACATAGTACAGAAGATCCCGTAGATTATACAAGGAATTAAGGAAACGTGTCAGATAAAATCTACAGTAACAGATACGCTAAGATATGGATTGGCCGATAGCTAAGATATGAATTTGTCTATACACTATTCATACAATCAATGCACTAAGATGTGTCTAGACTAAGAGTGATAAGCAGTGATTCTTTAAGAATGATAAGCAGGTAATTTTCGACACGAAATGATAAGAAAAACTTTTGACATGCAGACACGGTCGAAGTCCAGACTCATTAATGCATCCTAACGACTTATCAGTTAGACACACTAATGCAGACCTGGTTCGCTAAGACCACCGCTCTGATACCAACTGAAATGCCCCGTTCATATACATCATAAACGATTCATAATAGTTGATTACTTCGCGAGGTATTTGACCTCTAAATGATACATTTTACAAATATTGCATTCATTTTTAAAAGACAACCTTCATTACATCAAAAGTTAAACATGCATGCATACCATTTCCTAATATATCAATCTATCAATGATTTCTTATCAATCTTGATGAACTTAATGACTCGAATGCAATGCCTTTTGAAATATGTCATGAATGACTCCAAGTAATATCTTTAAAATGAGCAAATGCACAGTGGAAGATTTCCTTAATACCTGAGAATAAACTTGTTTTAAAGTGTCAACCAAAAGGTTGGTAAGTTCATTAGTTTATCATAACAATCATTTCCATTTTTTTAATAGACCACAAGATTTCTATTTCCTTTTCTCATAAATATACGTCCCATACATAGAGACAAAAATCATTCATATGGATTGAACACCTGGTAATCGACCTTAACAAGATGCATATAGAATATCCCCATCATTCCGGGACAACTTCGGACATGATAAAAAAAGGCGTATTCGATGTCGATAATACAACCATAGAATGTAGTTTCGATTACTTGTGTCTATTTTGTAAAACAGTTATAAGAGTAGCGCATGTATTCTCAGTTCCAAAAATATATATTGCAAAAGCATTTAAAAAGGGAGAAAATGAAACTCACCATACTGTATTTTTTAGTAAAAATACATATGACGTCATTTATCAAGTGTAAGGTTGGTCTCGGATTCACGAACATATATCATTTGTATATTTATTAATGCATTTAATGGAATCACATAATTTCCTTTATTAGTATGTATTATTTATATATATTTTTAGTTATATAGGATTTATACTAAATTCCATTAAAAACAAATACTCATATTATATCTTATATTATATGTTATATATATATATATATATATATATATATATATATATATATATATATATATTTATGTTGTATATATATTTAGAATGTTTAATACCTATATTGTGACGATCGCTCCAAATCCATATGGACGAACACGTCATTCATCGATTTCATTGTTAGGTATTTGACCTCTATATGATACGTTTTGTAAACATTGCATTCTTTTGAAAAGGCACACCATACATGAATATTTAAATTAAAGGTTTCCGACATCTGATGATTTCTACATATAGACAATCACCGTAATATAATAGTTTACAATGATACTTCCGTTGACAATGCAGTCAAAATAAGATACATGGTGATGATTTGGTGAATGCAATGTTTTCTTGAAAAATATGTTATGTAAGACTCCATGCACATAGTTTTATTATTTCGTATAATCTGTATGTAAAGGTGGATCACAAGATTTTAGTTGTTTCATCTAGAAACGTTTATCAAAATATTCTATAAGATTGAGCACCCTAGTAACTAAGCTTTAACATCTCTATAATAAGTACCCCTGTGTTTAACATGCAACCAACAAGTACAATACACTCAAATAGCATACGTCTGTTTTATAGTTCAGGCTAGGATTTCTATACCTGGAACAGACGGGGATGTCAAGCCCTATGGATCCATATACTACTACTCACGCCCACCAGTTCTTATAACTGTCAGTTACTAGTTACCAAAGCTAAGGAATTTTCGGTTCAAACTCAGTGTAGAATTTAGTATGTACTTGTATCCATTGCGTTTAAAATAAAGTGCATGTATTCTCAGCCCAAAAATATATTGCAAAAGCAATTAAAAAGGGATCAATGAAACTCACCTTAGCATCATATAAAGTCGTTCACCAAAATGTGACTGAAACTCGGATTACCAAATAATCGTAGATCTCAACCTAGAGAACATATGTTGGTCAATAAATGTCTATCAAGCTAGGTCAGGTCATAGTGTATAACAATCCTAATGCTCGAGATCGACATACAAAGGTTATCCAAAGTTGTTTCAAAAAGTCAATTTTGACAATAGTTCAACAAAACGAGACGTGCTTTATATAAGAATTCATTTAATCGGCTGGTAATATTTAAAAATCCATTTTATCAATCTCGTAAACAAGTTGTTTAAATCTTAATTGCAGATTCAAAAGCAATTTCAATTAACTTCAATCATAATTCAGTTGATCATATCTTTTAATCCGTTCATCGAAACTATTCGATATCTAAATGAAAAGTTATTGATTTTTCGTTAGCTTTCCAAAAAGATGTATATCATATACCTTTTACCAGTAATATATGTATTTAATTCGTGATTCATTATAAACTGTTTAACGACGAAATTTAGTATACAAGCATGCATAAACATATATACTCGAGCACTAGACATGGATACACAATTAATATATAAAAGATAAGATATGAATGCTCACGTATCAATATTGTGATTCAATATTGCAGGAAAGTACGTAGACACAACGGAAATGATAAACACTATGTTTGACTTGTGAATAGTACCCATGAATATTACCTATAACCTTCATAGCTATAACCCAAACTTTCCTTAGCTCTATCCCGCTTGAAAACCCATTTTGAAAGTGACACGCTCATAACCTCGTCGTAATATTTTATGTAATAATATTACTAAAAATAATACTAATAATAATAATAATAATAATAATAATAATAATAATAATAATAATAATAATAATAATAATAATAATAATAATAATAATAAGATTAATAATAATCTTAATTATAATAATAATAATAATAATAATAATAATAATAATAATAATAATAATAATAATAATAATAATAATAATAATAATAATAATATATAAATATAATACGGAGCAAGAGATAGATTGATGAAATATATATTGAATTCGATCACCAGGCTTCGCATTTTATAGTACCTGACTTGTCCTAGCCCACCATGCGATCGCATGGTTTTTGGACATCAAGGCCATGCGATCGCATGGCCCTCTGATCCAGCTCACATTTGTTTAACTTTTAGCTTGTCGACATATTTTTATATAATATATATAATATATTTAATTTAAATAATTAATTATATATTATATTAAATTCACGTGCATAGTTGACTTGTAATTTTTGTTCCGATAAGTCGTACGTCATCACTCGACTAATGTCCCGGTTCCGGTTTCTCGAACGCATTTTCGTACGCTTAGAAAACTTGCATTTTACGTTTTGTGTCACGTACCTTTGTCAAAATATAGCCTTAAATTATCCCTAAACTATACCACTCAAAGTATATCTTAAACTTTCGAGTATTTTGGTCATTTACTTCTATAAATCATTGTCTCGCTATTTGTTAATATTTATATATATATATATATATATATATATATATATATATATATAATAACAATTCGTTTTATGACCAGTTTAATATTATATTTTATATATTTTCAATATTAATATATACGTTTTAAAATACATATCACAAGTTATTCTTATATCTAATTCCAACAGTTAATATTCCTTATTATTATATGTCTCCAAATTGCGTTATTTAAACAAACACTTTACCATTTATTTCGAATATCGTTAAAAATGAACGATTTCCCAAATCAACGTAGACCTCACAACAGATACTCGTAATAATATCATAAGGGACTCAATAAATATCTTTTAATTCAATCGTTTGGCATAATCTTTTAACTCCGTAGTTAAATATATCAATCAGATAATCAAACCAATAAGGTTAATGCACAATATCATTTTCATAACACTTTGTTACGTTTTCAAGTTATAATATATATATATATATATATATATATATATATATATATATATATATATATATATATATATATATATATATATATATATGTATGTATCTATTTACATATATTTGTTCGCGAATCGTTGAGAACAATCGAAGGGTATTTGAATAGTTCAAGAATTTTAGGATTCAACTTCATAGACTTTGCTTATCGTGTCAGAAACGTTAAAGATTAAGTTTAAATTTGGTCAGAAATTTCCGGGTCATCACAGTACCTCCCCGTTAAAGAAATTTCGTCCCGAAATTTGAGTGAGGTCGTCATGGCTAACAATAAAAATGTTTTCATGACGAATATATGTTGATAAATAGAATTTTTATCACCGTTGAATAATATGGATAAAAAAAATCCAATTACTCGTAGCATATGAGGGAAGTTATCGTAATAGAGTGAAATGGAGAATATAGATGCGTCTTATCTCTTGACGTAGTAACGATTGATTTCCGGAATTTAAGAAATAGAAAATCTTCATTATCTAAATAAGATTTGATTCTTCAGAATTTGCAGAAATTAGGATTTTCTTTGATTAAATGCGTAATCTGCCTCGATTGCTATGTCTGATATTTCGCTATAAATTGACCTCTTCCGTTTCATTTATTTTCACCACTCCTATAATCTTCTTCCTTATTTAATACTTCTTAATAGATTGTGAAAATGCTTCATCCAATTCTGATTCTTGATATACTCCTAACTTTCATATCTATCATTCTTCTTTTTCATCTGCCGCCGGAGGAATCTATTCACTTTTACTATACTCTTGGCTTTATAGTGTTTTTAGTTCTCCCGTGTCTTTACGTTGCAATACTTATTGATATACATGGTTTGTAATTTATGTATTTTTATCGGGCTTTAAATTCTCCGTTATATTTCGGAGCTTCATGCTTTCGTTCTCTCTTCCCGCCTTCAAGTCAAGCGAATAATGGTCTAGAATTCGTAGGTATGGATTTTGAAATGAACATTGTTAATGTTCTAAGAAAGAAATTGTAATGGCACGATCTTGATTTGTCAAATTACTAGAATATCTGGAAAAGACCGAATCATCAAGAAAATATTTTATTGATATATTTAGAGATTAAATAAAATGAAAGTGTTATGTAACATGGTTCATGATGAGGGTGTGATCTGTTAACCTTTAACACATTCTATTAGAAACTCAGCATGACTTACTGTAATATAATCACGTTGATCAAGTGTCATTATATTATACTAATTCATGCTTCAGTTCCCAATACTACTTCAAAACATTCATATTTTAAACTTGAAGGTTTCAGAATTTAGAAACTAAAATAGTTTCTTTTATGATGTATTACAGATAGCGCGAAAAGATGAATGATTTTAGATAAGTATAGTTATGAAATATCTTCAGAAATATCGAGGATATTTATAATGAAAGATACGATGATATCTTAGAATATTTAAGATAAGATGATGATGAAGAATATTGTCCGTAAAGGTTTTGGAGTAAGGAGCAAGGTATTCATTAATGACTTCAGCAGACACTGAATCATTTGGATTCTTTGAAGGCAGGTTTAGTCTTTGTGATTTATCCACAGCCTCCTTCATGGTTTGCTCAATTCGTATTTCAGTACCAAACTTTCTCCTTTTTCTGTGCTTTTCCAACACCCTACTCTTTATCATCAAACTTTTGACTGTTAAAGTCATTTACAGTTTTTGCTGCTTCATCAGCATTTTTCCAAAATTCGGAGAACTAGTTTCGCAGTTTGGGGTGTTTTTCAGAAACTTCACATTCGAAGTAAGTGAGTCTAGGAGATAGACATTATATGTATGTATATAACTGTTGGCGTAGAATTGCTGCGAAATTCGAAATACTGATTGTTAATTCCCGGTAGTTGGTATGGCAATTATTGTTACAAGATGTAGATGAGTACATGATAGGGTTTCAATGAGTATAATGATTTATCGAAAAGTCAAGGATCAATGAAGTTGTTGGTAAATTTACTGCTAATTTGGTGGGACATGAAAGGTTCCCCGGTAACAAGAATGTATATGTCAAGATTATAATAAGGCTAATCTGAAAAGTCGAAGTTGACTGGTTGGAAGTATAGTAAAACTGGATACTTTGAAAAAGGATTGCAAGATTATTTTCGGTAAAAACAACGCTAAAGGATCTTGCACAGTTTTGAAGTCAAAGTATAGCTTTGAAAGATGTAGAGATCTAAGAATGATGTCACCGGTTCAGATTTATTACTTGGATTCTGATCCGTCAATATCAGAATATGTAATTAAATTTGTATGAAAACGATTGTATATCGTTGTGAGCATTGTTAATATATATTTTTTTTTGAATCAAAGTTGAAGAATATACAGTGTAACATATTAATTATGAACTTAAATATTTTTCGGGTATTACTTACCCGTTAAAGATTTCACAATTAATATTTTGTACAAAAGAATTTTTATTACCGTCTTTATGAAAATATATGTATGTATATTTTCTTCAGATGTAATACAGATTTAATGAGTTAATATCATATTAAGCTCATTTGATTTTCGGCTTGAACTAGAAATGAATAATCTCTAAAACATTAGAGATTACATAATCTTCGCGGAGTATTTCACTAATGAAATCAATACTTCCTTATTTATTCTTATTGATATTCCTTGGTGAAGGATGTTGATGCTTGTGGAATTTTTGTGAACCTTACAAGGCACATATGATGTTTTCTGGAAAGTTTCGAGTACATCGAAAATGAAAATGTAAAATCAATTATGTAATTGAATAATATACTTGGTTTATTATGAAATGGAATTCATCGATTTGAAACAGAGATTGTAGTTAACGATGGTTAAGTCATTAACGAAGGACGTACATCATAGCATATTAGTAATATGAATTTAACCGAATAATATTTACCCTTTTTCAATTCATACATAATAGCTTAGTACGAAAAGATTTACGATGGTTTTAAAATTTATATATATAAGATATACATATAAATTCTTTAGAGGAATTGAGTTAATACTTCATAACTCATTGATACAATATACTCGTTGTTGACTCGTAATGATGTCCACGGTGCTTTCTTGAACTGGCGGAGCTTGTGATGTTAGAGGCGATGTTGACAACACTGACTGTGCTGGTGAGGCTAAGGGTACTATTGATGATGTTGGTAAAACAAGTCTAACTTGTACCTTACGCACCATTCTTGTCAGGGTTTCTATTCTTCCTTCTTTCATCTCTATTCATCTGATTTATGGTTAGAACTGGGATAAATAATCTCTAAGACTTCAGAGATTACCTAATCGCCGTAGAATATTTCTCCGATGAAGTTATGAATCAATACTTCATCGTTTATTGTTATTGGTACTCCTTGGTACCTATGCTGCGTATGATGTTGATATCCGAGGTACAGATTGTGATGTTGAGGCGTGTGATGGGGATGTTGTTGTTGGTGGTGGTAATGGTACTGCTGGTGTTGTTGTCGGTGGTACTATTATCGCCGATGCTGGTGGTGCCTGTGATGCCTGCAGGTTGCGCATCATGTTCTCCAAAGTCACTACTCGAGCGTGAAGCTCGTTGACTTCTTCTACTACTCCTGGATGATTGGTGGTTTGGACAAGCGGATGAATAAGATTTAGAATATTGGATATTACGTAGTCGTTGCGAGTTGTTCTGGAAATGAGGGTGAAAATGGTGTTACGAACGGGTTCGCCGGTAAGTGCTTCAGGTTCTTCGCCAAGAGGTGAATGTGGTGGATGGAAGGTATCGCCTTCTTCCTGTCTCCAATGATTAAGTAGATTACGAACCCATCCCTAATTCATCCAGAATAGATGATGTCTAATTGGTTGATCTATTCCGGTCACACTGCTTTCGGAGCTCGAATGGAAATCCATATCGAAATAGCTGTCGAAATCTAAGGAATTCGAACTAGATGCGGAATTCATCTTACACGGTTAGATAAAGGATTTTCGATATGAAATGATTTTTGGATATCGGATGATATTCTAATTACATAGAATACCTATATATAGTATAAGGGATCCGTAAATTACGGAGAAACTTTCGAATGCTCTCAGACAAAGTTTACAGTAACATATACGCTAAGATATGAATTAGCAGATACGCTATGATACGAATTTTATCTATACACTATTCATGCAATCAATGCAGTAAGACGTGTCTAGACTAAGAATGATAAGCAGGTAATTTCTGACAAGAAATGATAAGCAAAACTTTTGACATGCATACACAGTCGAAGTCCAGACTTACTAATGCATCCTAACAACTATCGGTTAGACACACTCATGCAAGACCTGGTTCACTAGGACCAACGCTCTGATACCAACTGTGACGATCGCTCCAAATCCATATGGACGAACACGTCATTCATCAATTTCATTGCGAGGTATTTGACCTCTATATGATACGTTTTGTAAACATTGCATTCTTTTGAAAAGGCACACCATACATGAATATTTAAATCAAAGGTTTCTAACATCTGATGATTTCTACATATAGACAATCACTGTAATATAATAGTTTACAATGATACTTTCGTTGACAATGCAGTCAAAATAAGATACATGGTGATGATTTGGTGAATGCAACGTTTCCTTGAAAAATATGTTATGTAAGACTCCATGCACATAGCTTGTCTAACATATAAGCAAATAGCGGAAGACTTCTAGGAAACCTGAGAATAAACATGCTAACAAGTGTCAACACAAAGGTTGGTGAGTTCATAGTTTTATTGTTTCGTATAATCTGTATGTAAAGGTGGATCACAAGATTTCAGTTGTTTCATTCAGAAAAGTTTATCAAAATATTCTATAAGATTGAGCACCATGGTAACTAAGCTTTAACGTCTCTATAATAAGTACCCATGTGTTTAACATGCAACCAACATGTACAATACACTCAAATAGCATATGTCTATTTTAGAGTTCAGGCTAGGGTTTCTATACCTGGAATAGAAGGAGATGTCAAGCCCTATGGATCCATATACTACTTCTCGCGCCCACCAGTTCTTATAACTGGCAGTTACTAGTTACCAAAGCTAAGGAATTTTCGGTTCAAACTCAGTGTAGAATTTAGTATGTACTTGTATCCATTGCGTTTAAAATAAAGTGCATGTATTCTCAGCCCAAAAATATATTGCAAAAGTAATTAAAAAGGGATCAATGAAACTCACCTTAGCAGTATATAAAGTCGTTCACCAAAATGTGACTGAAGCTCGGATTACCAAATAATCGTAGATCTCAACCTAGAGAACATATGTTGGTCAATAAATGTCTATCAAGCTAGGTCAGGTCATAGTGTATAACAATCCTAATGCTCGAGATCGACATACAAAAGTTATCCAAAGTTGTTTCAAAAAATCAATTTTGACAATAGTTCAACAAAACGAGACGTGCTTTATATAAGAATTCATTTACTCGGCTGGTAATATTTAAAAATTCATTTTATTAATCTCGTAAACAAGTTGTTTAAATCTTAATTGCAGATTCAAAAGCAATTTCAATTAACGTCAATCATAATTCAGTTGATCATATCTTTTAATCCGTTCATCGAAACTATTCGATATCTAAATGAAAAGTTATTGATTTTTCGTTAGCTTTCCATAAACATGTATATCATATACCTTTTACCAGTAATATATGTATTTAATTCGTGATTCATTATAAACTGTTTAACGACGAAATTTAGTATACAAGCATGCATAAACATATATACTCGAGCACTAGACATGGATACACAATTAATATATAAAAGATAAGATATGAATACTCACGTATCAATATTGTGATTCAATATTGCAGGAAAGTACGTAGACACAACGGAGATGATAAACACTAGGTTTGACTTGCGAATAGTACCCATGAATATTACCTATAACCTTCATAGCTATAACCCAAAGTTTCCTTAGCTCTATCCCGCTTGAAAACCCATTTTGAAAGTGACACGCTCATAACCTCATCGTAATATTTTATGTAATAATATTACTAAAAATAATAATACTAATAATAATAATAATAATAATAATAATAATAATAATAATAATAATAATAATAATAATAATAACAATAATAATAATAATAATAATAAGATTAATAATAATCTTAATAATTATAATAATAATAATAATAATAATAATAATAATAATAATAATAATAATAATAATAATAATATATAAATATAATACGGAGCAAGAGATAGATTGATGAAATATATATTGAATTCGATCACCAGGCTTCGCATTTTATAGTACCTGACTTGTCCCAGCCCACCATGCGATCGCATGGTTTTTGGGCATCAAGGCCATGCGATCGCATGGCCCTCTGATCCAGTTCACATTTGTTTAACTTTTAGCTTGTCGACATATTTTTATATAATATATATATAATATATTTAATTTAAATAATTAATTATATATTATATTAAATTCACGTGCATAGTTGACTTGTAATTTTTGTTCCGATAAGTCGTACGTCATCACTCGACTCATGTCCTGGTTCCGGTTTCTCGAACGCATTTTCGTACGCTTAGAAAACTTGCATTTTACGTTTCGTGTCACGTACCTTTGTCAAAATATAGCCTTAAATTATCCCTAAACTATACCACTCAAAGTATATCTTAAACTTTTGAGTGTTTTGGTCATTTACTTCTATAAATCATTGTCTTGCTATTTGTTAATATATATATATATATATATATATATATATATATATATATATATATATATATATATATATATAATAACAATTTGTTTTATGACCAGTTTAATATTATATTTTTTATATTTTCAATATTAATATATACGTTTTAAAATACATATCACAAGTTATTCATATATCTAATTCCAACAGTTAATATTCCTTATTATTGTATGTCTCCAAATTACGTTATTTAAACAAACACTTTACCATTTATTTCGAATATCGTTAAAAATGAACGATTTCCTAAATCAACGTGGTCCTCACAACATAGACTCGTAATAATATCATAATCTTTAAAGGACTCAATAAATATCTTTTAATTCAATCGTTTGGCATAATCTTTTAACTCCGTAGTTAAATATATCAATCAGATAATCAAACCAATAAGGTTAATGCACAGTATCATTTTCATAACACTTTGTTACGTTTTCAAGTTATAGTATATATATGTATCTATTTACATATATTTGTTCGCGAATCGTTGAGAACAATCGAAGGGTATATGAATAGTTCAAGAATTTTAGGATTCAACTTCATAGACTTTGCTTATCGTGTCGGAAACGTTAAAGATTAAGTTTAAATTTGGTCAGAAATTTCTGGGTCATCACATATATATTTAGTTATATTAGTATATCTATATATATATATATATATATATATATATATATATATATATATGGTTGGTATTATATTAAAACAAATCATTAGTTTGTTATATATAAGTAATTATATAAAAAATGTTAATATGTTTGATATATAGTATATAAACTATTAATATAATTATAATATATGTATTGAGTATATTTTGTAGTGACCCGAAATTTTCCATGTTTATATATATATTAAATGAAATTGTTATTTACATGATTAAGTGTTTCCAACATGTTAAGCAATCAAACTTGTTAAGACTTGATTAATTGAAATAGGTTTCATATAGACAATTGACCACCCAAGTTGACCGGTGATTCACGAACGTTAAAACTTGTAAAAACTATACGATGACATATATATGGTTATATATATAGTTAACATGATTTTATTATAAGTATGTATCTCATTAGGTATTTTAACAATGAGTTATATACATAAAAATGAGACTATTAATTTAAGAAACTCGAAAACGATATATATAACGATTATCGTTATAACAACGTCTTACTAGGTACATATGAATCATATTAAGATATTGATACACTTGGTTAATTATGTTAAATGATAAGTAAATATATTATTAAGTGTATTAACAATGAAATACATATGTAAAAATAAGACTACTAACTTAATGATTTCGAAACGAGACATATATGTAACGATTATCGTTGTAACGACATTTAACTGTATATATATCATACTAAGATATATTATATATCATAATATCATGATAATATAACAATTTAACATCTCATTTGTTATAATAAACAATGGGTTAACAACATTCAACAAGATCGTTAACCTAAAGGTTTCAAAACAACATTTACATGTAAATACTAACGATGACTTAACGACTCAGTTAAAATGTATATACATGTAGTGTTTTAATATGTATTCATACACTTTTGAAAGACTTCAAGACACTTATCAAAATACTTCTACTTAACAAAAATCCTTACAATTACATCCTCGTTCAGTTTCATCAACAATTCTACTCGTATGCACCCGTATTCGTACTTGTACAATACACAGCTTTTAGATGTATGTACTATTGGTATATACACTCCAATGATCAGCTCTTAGCAGCCCATGTGAGTCACCTAACACATGTAGGAACCATCATTTGGCAACTAGCATGAAATATCTCATAAAATTACAAAAATATGAGTAATCATTCATGACTTATTTACATGAAAACAAAATTACATATCCTTTATATCTAATCCATACACCAACGACCAAAAACACCTACAAACACTTTCATTCTTCAATTTTCTTCATCTACTTGATCTCTCTCAAGTTATATCTTCAAGTTCTAAGTGTTCTTCATAAATTCCAAAAGTTCTAGTTTCATAAAATCAAGAATACTTCCAAGATTGCAAGTTTACTTCCAAGTTTTCTAAATCCATTTCAAGTAATCATCCAAGATCAAGAAACCTTTGTTACTTAAAGTAGGTTATCTTTCTAATACATGGTAATAATCATATTCAAACTTTAATTCAATTTCTATAACTATAACAATCTTATTTCGAGTGGAAATCTTACTTGAAATTGTTTTCGTGTCATGATTCTGCTTCAAGAACTTTCAAGCCATCCAAGGATCCTTTGAAGCTAGATCTATTTTTCTCATTTCCAGTAGGTTTATCCAAGGAACTTGAGATAGTAATGATGTTCATAAAATCATTCGATTCATACATATAAAGCTATCTTATTCGAAGGTTTAAACTTGTAATCACTAGAACATAGTTTAGTTAATTCTAAACTTGTTCGCAAATAAAAGTTAACCCTTCTAACTTGACTTTTAAAATCAACTAAACAAATGTTCTATATCTATATGATATTCTAACTTAATGATTTAAAACCTGGAAACACGAAAAACACCGTAAAATCGGATTTACGCCGTCGTAGTAACACCGCGGGCTGTTTTGGGTTAGTTAATTAAAAACTATGATAAACTTTGATTTAAAAGTTGTTATTCTGGAAAAAATGATTTTTATTATGAACATGAAACTATTTCTAAAAATTATGGTTAAACTCAAAGTGGAAGTATGTTTTCTAAAATGATCATCTAGACGTCGTTCTTTCGACTTAAATGACTACCTTTACAAAAACGACTTGTAACTTATTTTTTCGACTATAAACCTATACTTTTTATGTTTAGATTCATAAAATAGAGTTCAATATGAAACCATAGCAATTTGATTCACTCAAAACGGATTTAAAATGAAGAAGTTATGGGTAAAACAAGATTGGATAATTTTTCTCATTTTAGCTACGTGAAAATTGGTAACAAATCTATTCCTACCATAACTTAATCAACTTGTATTGTATATTATGTAATCTTGAAATACCATAGACACGTATACAATGTTTCGACCTATCATGTCGACACATCTATATATATTTCGGAACAACCATAGACACTCTATATGTGAATGTTAGAGTTAGCTATACAGGGTTGAGGTTGATTCCAAAATATATATAGTTTGAGTTGTGATCAATACTGAGATACGTATACACTGGGTCGTGGATTAATTCAAGATAATATTTATCGATTTATTTCTGTACATCTAACTGTGGACAACTAGTTGTAGGTTACTAAAGAGGACAGCTGACTTAATAAACTTAAAACATCAAAATATATTAAAAGTGTTGTAAATATATTTTGAACATACTTTGATATATATGTATATATTGTTATAGGTTCGTGAATCAACCAGTGGCCAAGTCTTACTTGCCGACGAAGTAAAAATCTGTGAAAGTGAGTTATAGTCCCACTTTTAAAATCTAATATTTTTGGGATGAGAATACATGCAGGTTTTATAAATGATTTACAAAATAGACACAAGTACGTGAAACTACATTCTATGGTTGAATTATCGAAATCGAATATGCCCCTTTTTATTAAGTCTGGTAATCTAAGAATTAGGGAACAGACACCCTAATTGACGCGAATCCTAAAGATAGATCTATTGGGCCTAACAAACCCCATCCAAAGTACCGGATGCTTTAGTACTTCGAAATTTATATCATATCCGAAGGGTGTCCCGGAATGATGGGGATATTCTTATATATGCATCTTGTTAATGTCGGTTACCAGGTGTTCACCATATGAATGATTTTTATCTCTATGTATGGGATGTGTATTGAAATATGAAATCTTGTGGTCTATTGTTACGATTTGATATATATAGGTTAAACCTATAACTCACCAACATTTTTGTTGACGTTTAAAGCATGTTTATTCTCAGGTGAATACTAAGAGCTTCCGCTGTTGCATACTAAAATAAGGACAAGATTTGGAGTCCATGTTTGTATGATATTGTGTAAAAACTGCATTCAAGAAACTGATTTCGATGTAACATATTTGTATTGTAAACCATTATGTAATGGTCGTTTGTAAACAGGATATTTTAGATTATCATTATTTGATAATCTACGTAAAGCTTTTTAAACCTTTATTTATGAAATAAAGGTTATGGTTTGTTTTAAAAATGAATGCAGTCTTTGAAAAACGTCTCATATAGAGGTCAAAACCTCGCAACGAAATCAATTAATATGGAACGTTTTTAATCAATAAGAACGGGACATTTCATATTTTAGGTATAAAATATTTATCTGTAACAAAAATGATAGTTTTGATAATAATGATTTACTAATAATAATAACTTTATTGATATTTATAATACTAAAAATAATAACGATATTGTTAAAAATGATACTTATGTTAATAATAACAATATTAGTACTAATAATTACAAAAATGATATTAATACTAATATTAGTGAAAATAATAATAACTTTTATTATTTTTATAATAACAATAATAATAATCCTAATCGTAATCATAGGTATAATAGTAGTGCTAAAATGATAAACTAATAATGATAATAACATTAATATTAATTATAGTAATAATAATACTTATTATGATACTAATATTAATAATTATAATACTTATAATAACAATAATAATAATAACAACAATAACAATAATCATAGTAATAACACTAATAAAAGGGTTGACCACAAAATTTGAAAGGGTTGACCAAAAATTTGAATGGGTTGACCACAAATAATCACAATAATAATAATAACAACAATAGTAATAACACTAATAAAAAGGGTTGACTACAGCAGTGAGCCAATTTTGACCCATTTACTTGAAAGGGTTGACCACAAAATTTCTATTATTTTAGTAGCAAACTCATGAGTGATCTTGGTTGCAAACAACTTCTTACTCATAAAAGAGTTCTGTTAACTATCACAAATCAAACTGTCCCCAAATTAGCATTACCGATAAGCAAACCTAAAAGATAGAGTTGAAAATGCCTAATAAGTTAGGAGTAATAAGTTAGAAATAAGTATAGATAAATGGATGTTTAAGGTGGCAATTTCAACTCATTAATAGTTTATATCTACATAAGAATCTAGATAAAATCTAACAATAAGTTTGTATAAAAAAATGTCATTACTAACCATTTACATGTTCGTAAATTGTAGCTTCATGTTTGCTTTCCCATTAAACCCACATTTACAAATTCGCAAACGACCTTCAAAACAAAAAAACACGATATGCCCAATTTCTGTCAAACAATTGAACGTATTCATTCTAGTCACATTACAGTGTACCTTTTATGGGAAGTTAATCATAGCCACCACAACTAAAGAAACAAATACAGTGTAAATATAAATCAACTTATCAAGGATAGTCACCACTGGCAATTTATCATAAAAATGCCCTACAAAACATTGGATCCAAGCGTCTAGTATTTACAAATAAACAATCTTTAGTATGAATTTGAACATTAAGAATAAATACATATACGAACTTGTTCAACGAAAAAAGAAAGAAAATATTACACAAGGGAAGACAATTGCAAAAATATTACCCATTTATGTCGAAACCCATTTTGATATGTTTCTGACCCGCCAAATGCAACACCTTCAAAATAAGAATGTGTGTATAGATCGAGTTATTTTTATAGCCCTTTAAATAGGCTGAAAAATGTAACTCCAATAAATATTTTTGTATTTCTGACCCCATTACCCTTCTATCTCTTCATTCTCCGAGTTCGGGTTACATATACATTACATCATATTATTATAAAAAAATGTGCCTCAAATAATCTCCCCATGTCAAAATTGCCAGTACTTATTCAATTTATAACAGTATATATTTTATAAGTTATAGTTGTTGCAGGTTTTATGAAACTCATTGCATCATAAGCATATTATCGCATATGTTTTTATGTGTCATAAATTTAAATTGGGAATTTTAAAATTTTGTGACCTATTACTGATTAAAACATAATATAATCATGTTCACTAAATGAGATAAATAACCGTGACAGATCACATTACAATCACAAAACACATCATCATCCAAAGGACCAACTAATATCAAACAAATCAATAAAATACAGTGACAATATCTACCTTGAAAAAAAGACTGATTCCGAGTGCGGGTCAAAGCTCGAGACGATTAATGACCATTCGGGGCCTGCACCTCTAGGATTCAACATTTGATTCATGATCATGTGTATACCTACAGTTTGATATTCAAACATATACATTTGTTTTACATTGTCACTCATATGTATATATAAGTGAGCTTGAATACCCATAAACTCAAAAGCTTAAATATCTTGAAAGCGAGTTTGGATACCCATAAACGCATACTTCAACGATCAAAACATCCGGTGTTAAAGATGAAATGCAATACAGAACACTGGTTTCTAGCTGGGTACATCAAACATTCAAGCCTTTAGTGGGTATGAAAACTTACTGATAAAGCCTAAAACACCACCATATTGATAAAAACATGGTCATGCAATTTTCATTTACATTACATCAAACACCTGGTGTGCATTCAAAATGCCACAATATTATGATTTATAAAAATACACTATATATAATTTCAACACAATAAATCAGAACATGTGAAACCAGAAAATGAAAAAAATTATCACGATCCTTTTGTATAATTTTACCTGATTGAATCCAAGGTTTGTTGAACTATTTGTAACTAAAAGTTGTTTAACAGTAAATCAATATACCACAGGTAAACTCAAAATCGTACCACTTTATAAAATTGTTTGTACAAAAATGATTGGGCGTATGTGAAACAAAATCAGAAATAAAACTAATAATGTCGTTATTTTACCTGTTCTTCGCATCAACGGTAGTATGATCGACATAATTAAACGATTTCATTATAGGATTTCGAATAGGTGCACTATTCAGATTACATACCGTTAACAGAGGATCAGCCACCATTTGTCAGACTGTAGAAACCCTAGATTTTTTACGGAGAATACTAACGACGTTTCAGCGTGTGTTAGTGTTTATGTGTTTATTCTGTATTCATCATTGCTGCCGTAGTTCATTT